>NW_013699992.1:0-602 GCF_000517525.1 Limulus polyphemus | reverse complement strand
ATTATTATTATTATATTTTACTTAAAATATTTATCAACATGTAGATTATTGTTATTTATAAAGAATAAAAGTTATGACTTAAAAATAAAAACTGATGTTTATTCTAATAGAATACAGGAATTAAAACGTAAAATTCCGATAGTTAAAAAGGAGATTATACATAAACAAACACTTTTGTCACTTAGCACCACAAATATTTAATAATTTATCTTTAATGATAAAAAATGAAATAATATGAATAAAATTAAGGTACTAGTAAGAGAGGTTTTTTTGTGTAACTACAAAGAAAAAGAATACTTGTTTAAGGTAATGAAATAGGTTATTATTTTAAGTTAAATGTGAGTTAACTAGGATACTGAATAATTAATGTTATAGATCCAGATGAGCTAAAAGGTTTTGGGTTAATTATAATTTAATTTGTATATTCTAAGTGTGTGTGTGGTAGTCATTAGTGGAGTTCTGTGTCAGAAGTTTAAATATTTGTATTGCAATAAATCACCATGAAAGAAAAGGAAGAGAGAGAGAGGGCTCTCTGTCTATTGGAACGTTTTCTAATGGACTGTTTGATGACATAAACATTGTAATTATTCTTTTTAACTACT
>NW_013699991.1:0-602 GCF_000517525.1 Limulus polyphemus | reverse complement strand
GATAGACAGACAGTGACAGAAACTTCACTAAATATACAACCAAATATAAAAGTAAATACACAGATAGACAAACAGTGACAGAAACTTTTCTAAACATACAACCAGATATAAAACTAAATACACAGATAGACAAACAGCGATAGAAACTTCACTAAATACACAACCAGAAATAAAACTAAATACACAGACTAGACAGACAGCGACAGAAACTTCTCTGAACATACAACCAGATATAAAACTAAATACACAGATAGACAGATAGAGACAGAAACTTCTTTAAATATACAATCAGATAGAAAATTAAATACACAGATAGACAGATAGAGACAGAAACTTCTTTAAATATACAATCAGATATGAAACTAAATACACAGATAGACAGACAACGAAAGTGACAGAAACTTCTTTAAATATACAACCAGGTAGAAAACTACACAGATAAACGACTGGAATGCATTAACCCATCAGATACTATCGGCCATAATCCAAATAATAACTCACAATACTTGATGAAAAGAATCTTTATAGAAGTAGAAACAGTGTTTTAAAGATTAATTCCAATAATATAAATGAGCCTGGCTTTAGATATATAATATATTATG
>NW_013699990.1:0-602 GCF_000517525.1 Limulus polyphemus | reverse complement strand
CAAGATATAGCGAAAATAAAGGATACGAAGAGAAAATCTGTCAAAAACACCAAAAGTTTTAACAAGCGAATATACGCAGAAGGTTATTAAAAACATTCAAAACTAGAGTTATCTAGTGTTAAAAATACAATAATGCTATACTTTGTGTTTTATAAAATGTATTGGTATATTCAGGCTGTTTTTAATTATCATTTTGTTGTATCAAATGGATTAGACATATAGTGATCCGAAAGGTTTTCTACGGCAGGAAAAACATGTGAAAAAGCTATACACCAAATGATATAAAAACAGTTGAAATGAGAGATAGGTATCGAAAATATCGAAAACACGGAAAACGATACGTTGTCAAAGTAATCGAAAACACACAAAACGTTCAAATGTCCTGAATTACAGAGAAATTTAAGGCATGATTGAAATTACCAAAATTGATAATTAGCTGTGAGGAAAGAGAAAATTGATATCTAGCTGTGGTATTTACAATTCAAATTTAAAGGTAATTGAAATTAAACGAATTTCACGTTTTAATCTGGTGAGATATAGAGATCGTAAAATCGACACTTGTGGACATAAATCTTGAAAGATATAATAAAAATAATTGATAC
>NW_013699989.1:0-602 GCF_000517525.1 Limulus polyphemus | reverse complement strand
GACAGAGAGCCTCAACTGCAAAAGCCTTTTCTTTTTAATAATAGTTATTGTTGTTTGTTATTAAGCACAAAGCTACACACGGTTATCGAAACCCGGTTTCTCGAGGTATAGGTCGGCAGATATAACCGCTGTGCCACTGGGGGGGGGGCTTTAATAATGGTAATTATATGTTTCTTTTTCTATTTTAATAATCAGACCGAAATTACTTCTCAGTATTATAGTGACATCGCTCGTATTGAAAAGGTGATGATTTTGTGAAAGTAGGATGGATATACAGCAAGCACAACAATACTCACTGAAGTTAGTTAGTTTTGAATTCCGTTTACTGACGTTTTTTCATAAAATGTCATATAACGCTTTCTTCAGTTGGACATGGTGTACAAGATAAACTCACATTTACTGACGTTTTTCACAAAAGGTCATATATCGCTTTCTTCAGTTGGACATGGTGTACAAGACAAACTCACATTTACTGACGTTTTTCATAAAGGACCATATAACGCTTCTTCAGTTGGTCATGGTGAACAGGTCAAACTACACGTTAACTGACGTTTTCATAAAAGGCCATATAACGCTTCTTCAGTTGGTCATGGTGTAACAGG
>NW_013699988.1:0-602 GCF_000517525.1 Limulus polyphemus | reverse complement strand
CTTCCAAACCAACGTTATCATTAAAACAGACTATCTAAATCTCTTCCAAACCAACTTTATCATTAAAACAGACTATCTAAATCTCTTCCAAACCAACTTTATCATTAAAACAAACTATCTAAATCTCTTCCAAACCAACTTTATCATTAAAACAAACTATCTAAATCTCTCCCAAACCAACTTTATCATTAAAACAGACTATCTAAATCTCTTCCAAACCAACTTTATCATTAAAACAAACTATCTAAATCTCTTCCAAACCAATTTATCATTAAAACAGACTGTCTAAATCTCTTCCAAACCAAGTTTATCATTAAAACAGACTGTCTAAATCTCTTCCAAACCAATTTATCATTAAAACAGACTGTCTAAATCTCTTCCAAACCAAATTTATCATTAAAACAGACTGTCTAAATCTCTTCCAAACCAAGTTTATCATTAAAACAAACTATCTAAATATCTTCCAAACCAACGTTATCATTAAAACAGACTATCTAAATCTCTTCCAAACCAACTTTATCATTAAAACAGACTATCTAAATCTCTTCCAAACCAACTTTATCATTAAAACAAACTATCTAAATCTCTTCCAAACCAACTTT
>NW_013699987.1:0-602 GCF_000517525.1 Limulus polyphemus | reverse complement strand
TACGAATATTTTAACATCAGATAGAACTGTAAACTAACTAACTATACACTGGTAGTACGAATACTTTAACATCAGATAACACTGTGAATTTACTAACTATACACTAGTAGTACGAATACTTTAACATCAGATAACACTGTAAACTTACTAACTATACACTGGTAGTACTAATACTTTAACATCCGATAACACTGTAAACTTACTAATTATACATTGGTAATACGAATACTTTAACATCAGATAACACTACACTGTAAACTTACTAACTATACACTGGTAGAACGAATACTTTAACATCAGATAACACTACACTGTAAACTTACTAACTATACACTGGTAGAACGAATACTTTAACATTAGATAACACTACACTGTAAACTTACTAACTATACACTGGTAGTACGAATACTTTAACATTAGATAACACTGTAAATTTACTAACTATACACTGGTAGTACGAATACTTTAACATCAGATAACACTGTAAACTAACTAACTATACACTGGTAGTACGAATACTTTAACATCAGATAACACTGTAAACTTACTAATTATACACTGGTAGTACGAATACTTTAACATCAGATAACACTGTAAACTAA
>NW_013699986.1:0-602 GCF_000517525.1 Limulus polyphemus | reverse complement strand
AGATTGCGAGTCATCATTTTGTACAAAATATCCTATAATTCTCCCTGAACATAAAACTTCAACAATCTTTGTAGTTCTACTAACTTCCAATTTTAACATAATCATTTATAATAACGTAGATAAAAAAAGCAAAATATATGACCACTATTGTAGAAAATATTATTTACGAGCTTTAATACATTCACACAGCCAAGCAACCCACCAATTCACACTATTATGAAAGAATTTAATAATGTGGGATAGCTCTTATAAGTGGTAAAGCACACCAAGCAGGTCTACATATTGTACAGAGGCATTTTAAGGCTTACCTAAACTGACTTAAATCTCATATAGCACACCAAGCAGGTCTACATATTGTCCAGAGGCATTTTAAGGCTTACCTAAACTGACTTAAATCTCATATAGCACACCAAGCAGGTCTACATATTGTACAGAGGCATTTTAAGGCTTACCTAAACCGACTTAAATCTCATATAGCACACCAAGTAGGCTACATATTGTACAGAGGCATTTTAAAGGCTTACCTAAACCGACTTAAATCTCATATAGCACACCAAGTAGATCTACATATTGTACAGAGGCATTTTAAGGCTTACCTAAAC
>NW_013699985.1:0-602 GCF_000517525.1 Limulus polyphemus | reverse complement strand
AAATGAAACGTTGCTGGTGTTATAAGTATCCTTATTATGAGACACAACACATGCCTTCCAAGTGGTGTTACTTTAAATGAAACGTTGCTGGTGTTATAAGTATCCTTGTTATGAGACACAACACATACGTTCTAAATGGTGTTACATTATATGAAACGTTGCTGGTGTTATAAGTATCCTTATTATGAGACACAACACATACGTTCTAAATGGTGTTACATTATATGAAACGTTGCTGGTGTTATAAGTATCCTTATTATGAGACACAACACATGCCTTCCAAGTGGTATTACTTTAAATGAAACGTTCCTGGTATTATAAGTATCCTTGTTTGACACACAACACATGCCTTCCAAATGGTGTTAGGTAATAGCGATGTGTGTCTTAATTCTGTACCGTACATTTCTCGAGAGTACGGTAAACACAACACCTTGTGTAAACGTCACTCTATCTCGCATGCACACGTCATGCGTGTATAGTTGAACATGGCACTATTTATACGTGACATCTAATTTAAAAGCAACTATTGTAGAGATTAACATCTCATCAGCCGTGTGTCTATCACACGTACACAGTCGAACGTGGCAACTTACTCAAAACAA
>NW_013699984.1:0-602 GCF_000517525.1 Limulus polyphemus | reverse complement strand
CTAGGGACGGCTAGCGCAGATAGCCCTCGTGTAGCTTTGCGCGAAATTCGAAAACAAACAAACAAACAAACTTTCCGGACAATAATAAAAAGTTTTTTGATCATTATATAGGAATTAAAGGTAGTTTTTTTTTGTCTAACTTTATTGTCAAAACGTGCAAATAATTACGTTATGTAAAAACAATACGTTAAGAAACTTTAGATAAATGTTTAATTATCATTTTTTTCAACAAATTAACCTTTTGTTTATTAATCAGTTTGCTTTTCATATAATGAGTACAATACACCACTTGTTTTTAAAGGGGGGAACGTTCTTTATAACAAGAATGATAATTAGTTTTAACTGATGAAAAAAAAGTCTAATTTAAAAATTTGTAAAATTTCTTTTAGATTCGTTCTTTTGTTGTGGTAAATTTTTCAACTCTTAATTACTTTTTTATCTATTAAACTAAAAAAAAAATTGCTTGAAATTACCTTATTCATCTGCACAAATATGAAACGAACACCGTGAGATAACTAAAGAATAATAATTCATTATGGTAAAAAAAAACAAAAGTTAAACCACGCAGTTTAAGATCACGTGATATCAATTGTATGGAATTG
>NW_013699983.1:0-602 GCF_000517525.1 Limulus polyphemus | reverse complement strand
GTTACTGTGCACATGAGATTATTAATTAGTATTGAGAATTTTACGAACGTTTAGGTTGGCTACTTGGCAACGAAAACAGTTCACTTGTTAAGATTGTGAAAATGCATTGGAAATCATCTTCGCAATGAATTCAGAGAGATGTTAATGATTCCAATGAGGTCACAAGTGAATGAATATCATATGTAGTCTGTGAAGCATGCTCTCCATGAATGTGTTTGGAAGGGTTTCGATACGCCAATTATACACCATTCTCAGAAATGCTTGGCACCATTTTGTTTGTTATAAAGAATGTTAACACTGGGATCTTAATGATCAACTGTGACTCTTGTTTTGGTAATGAGGGAGGTTGTGAGAGCTGCTTCATCCAATTTGAAAGTATTAGTTGGATATGGTACTGAAGACAAGCAGACAAACAATTCCACTGTGACTGCGTAGCATTAGCCGTATTGACATTGGATTAGGGTTGGGTGTTATGGCATTGAGCTGCATTCTGCACAATAAGCTTAGAATCTACCCGTGAAGTTTCTGAACATTTAAAAGCCAATAAATATTTTAAAAAATTGCAAAAAAATAACATAAAGCCAATATGGAAACCTTCGCTT
>NW_013699982.1:0-602 GCF_000517525.1 Limulus polyphemus | reverse complement strand
AAGTGTGGGTAGTTTTAACAACCGAACATTACTCAAGGAAGTTCCCTTCCCTCTAGTTATCAATTGTTATTGGTCATTCACCTATGATATCATGTGCATCTTCTCATGGAATAGACTTCTGTAAAGTTGAACACATAATAGAAAGGTAGACAGTAATATTTTACTTTGGTGGATCAGGTGGAACTTTGGGGATACATTCTTCCTTATTTTGGAATGACCAATAGTGACGTATTTAGTGCAGGTGCCTGGGTACAATAACATTATTATTCACAGATACTTTTGATAGTTCTCAATCTTTAGTAAAGGCATTGTCCGCTATGAATACACTAATTATGACTGTGATTTGTGAAGTACATAAAGATTGTCTTCAGTGTTTCCAGTCTCTTTATTTTTCAGAACTCCGCACAGAGTAAGAAAATTCAGATTTACTCACACTAAAGTTTTGTTTTCTTTGAACCCTGTATTATCTTGACTTGTGGGTTTTTAACCTGAATTATTGAGCTGTTGGCATACTACTATTTCTACCCCCTTTAATTATTAAACTTTTTTTTACTTTTCACGCATACAAGTGTGGGTAGTTTTAACAACTGAGCATTAGTCAA
>NW_013699981.1:0-602 GCF_000517525.1 Limulus polyphemus | reverse complement strand
TCAGTCTGATAGCCATGATTACCTATCATTACCCGACTTGCCCAGTCTGATAGTCATGACTATCCATCATTGTCCAACTCGCTCAGTGTGATAGTTATGACTACCTATCATTGTCCAACTCGCAGTGTTCGTTGGAAAAGCTTCTGCGGAGGACGGTGACGTTAATCTATGACCTTACATCTTGACAAACCATCCACATCTTCTCTGCTGTACTTGAAGGTCAACTTTCAAGACTATGTCCAAGGAGACCAAAAACATAAACGTTTTGAAGAACTATACAGGGTTACTTGACAGGTACGTGGTTGAATCCGAGAAATTATACTGGGTTGCTTGACAGGTACATGGTTGAATCCGAGGAACTGTACTGGGGTACTTGACAGGTATGTGGTTGAAAGGGAGAGATACAGTTCTTGTTTCTTCTGCTATGGATGTCTTCCTCTTGGTTGGATGCCACATCTAGGTTCGTCTGAAGTTCTTATGTGGTCTTCATTCGATACCACAGTCCAGAGACCACACCCAGGTTCATCTGTAATTCTCATGCGGTCTTCATTTGATACCACTGTCCAGAGACTGTATGGATATAATTGGATACCACAGTGTAG
>NW_013699980.1:0-602 GCF_000517525.1 Limulus polyphemus | reverse complement strand
AACAATGTTTGTTTGTGACAGCCGCAGTGAATGAGTTAACAATGTTTGTCTGTGACAGCCGCAGTGAATGGGTTAACAATGTTTGTCTGTGACAGCCGCAGTGAATGGGTTAACAATGTTTGTCTGTGACAGCTGCAGTGATTAGGTTAACAATGTTTGTCTGTGACAGCCGCAGTGAATGGGTTAACAATGTTTGTCTGTGACAGCCGCAGTGAATGGGTTGAAAGTGTTTGTTTTAAAATATGCACACAAGGCTACACAATGAGCTCTAAAGTCATTAATTTTAACAATAGAGACAAGGCACCTGGTCAACATCACCCACCACCAAATATTGGGTTACCCTTGATCGTTATTTTTACAATGTAACCACGGCCTCAAAATGCTAAGCAGGTTTTTTTTTTCGGTTACGAGACTCGAACTAAAATACTCGGGTTTCACTCTCCAGGCACACTTAGCACAGGGACACGACCGGCTAATTAAGTTAATTTTCAAGGAAGTTACCGAAAATTTTAAAACAGGGACTAAAATATTACAAACTAACGATAATTTTAATATTTACTGATTTGTAAAATCGTTTGTATATATGTATAATTCAACAACAA
>NW_013699979.1:0-602 GCF_000517525.1 Limulus polyphemus | reverse complement strand
ATCTTACTAATTCCTTTAACTTGGGAACGGACCGATATTCCGAAAATTTTCCGCCACTAGTACTGGAGTTTGCTTTTTTTTTTTATCGTTATTCAACTTTTTCATCCTGATTCTATAATAATAATAATGAGATTATTATTATTATGACATAATATTTTATAAAGATTTTGAGTAGGGTAACTATTTCTCTCGGATTATTACAAATACATCTCAAAATATTCTCGGCTTATGTCCCTAATATAACATTATACACATATTCCTGTATATGTAATATAACAACATGAATGAACGTTAGGCCTACACGAGTAATTGTTTCTACGTTCACTAGTACTGGAGTTTGCTTTTTTTCTATTGTTACTAAACTTTTCATCCTGTTTCTATAATAATAATAATGAGATTAGTATTATTATTATGACATCATATTTTATAAAGATTAAAAAGTTTTGAGTACGGGTAACTATATCTCTCGGATTATTACAAATACATCTCAAAATATTCTCGGCTTATGTCCCTAATATAACATTATACACATATTCCTGTATATGTAATATAACAACCTGAATGAACGTTAGGCCTACACGAGTAACTGTTTCTACGTTCAA
>NW_013699978.1:0-602 GCF_000517525.1 Limulus polyphemus | reverse complement strand
GTATATATATATATATATATATATATATCACCATTGCATTTATTATTTTGAAGTAAAACAGATATGTTAATTTGGTTTGTTTTTTTAGTTGAATGTATTTTGTTTACACTTAAGGACCTTCTGTTATTATCATCTTAATTAACTTGCATGTTGGTTCAGTTTCACTTGAAAATATCACACTTGCAGTGAATGACCAGCAAAGGGTCAACATCTTCCAAAAAAAACTTCAAACTTGATATAGATGAAACTGAGGAAAATGACTTAGAATTAAGCAGTGGAATATAAACACAAGTTATTGCTTTACATGATATAAAAGAGGTTTCAACAGTATAAAACTGTGTTGTGTGTGTTTGTGTGTGTGAACATGGTAAAAAATTTTAACCATGTGAAGAATGTCAGAAATTGGAACAACAACTTGAGCAATATGCTGTGGACTGACAAAAGAAGTTTTTGGAAACTAGTAGAGATCTTTTGTGGAAATGTGATGATAAGTGTGCAAGTAAAACATGTGGAATGGGAGTGCTGTTTAAGTTGTTGATATTTTGAAAAGAGAAGTATCATAGCATCCTTGTTCATCAATAATAGTTAATTATGTAGTAAAC
>NW_013699977.1:0-602 GCF_000517525.1 Limulus polyphemus | reverse complement strand
CCAAAATTAAATACATATGTAGTTTAGACACATCGTACTTTCTTAGGGAGGGGGGGGGGAGATTGAAATAATTAATTAATTAATTAAATTGTAAAAGATGCTTTAAGTTTTTCGATTTGTTGAAGAATAACATCAAATTATTAATGTAATGATCGGGTTTCCTTCAAACGAGAATAAGCAAAAATGGAAGAAAAATGATCACCCAAAAACTTTCAATATTCAAATCCAGAAATTTTAAAAAAGATGAACATTTTTTGTTCTACTGTAAACTTGTATGTTGACAAGTAATTTAAATAGGACTGAGTATACGTGTTTGGTGATTAAAATTGATAAAAGCAGCCTACGCGTATTTTATGGTATAATGAAAATGTATGTTCAAATGGATCCCAATTATAATCATAGTAACAAAAATGAAAACAGTAACATCACATAATCCAATTACTGAAGTTGCTATATTATCTGCATTAATTGTTCACAAAATGTGTAAAAAAAATTAACTAACGAAATCAACCAATTTATTATTTAACGTGTAATTATTTGTTTGACACAAAATGGCTCTCACTGGACAATTATTCTTACATCGCCATATAAAAATGTGAACC
>NW_013699976.1:0-602 GCF_000517525.1 Limulus polyphemus | reverse complement strand
CATTAACGTATCGGAATGTCTCTATAATCACATTAACGTATCGGAATGTCTCTATAATCACATTAACGTATCGTAATGTCTTTATAATCACATTAACGTATCGGAATGTCTCTATAATCACATTAACGTATCGGAATGTCTGTAGAATCACAATAACGTATCGGAATGTCTGTAGAATCACATTAACGTATCGGAATGTCTGTGGAATCACATTAACGGAATAGAAGCCAATATGAAACTATCCGCTTCAAAATTAAAAGTAATTTGTCATATTACTTGAAACACTTCCGTTCAAGGTGTGTAATCATCTATGTCACGTTAAGACAACATAGAAGAATTATTTACACTGCGGCAAACTGTTGATATTATATTCTCTAACGCTATTATTTTTTACTAGAGTGATAGAGATAAGAATACGATCTAAAAATTACCCATATAGAATAAGACATCTTATGCCACCCAGGGGCACAGCGGTAAGTCTTGCAGAATTATTTAGCTAGAAACCGGGTTTCGATGCCTTTAGATGGGCGAAGCACATGCAGACCATTGTGTAGCTTTCTGTTTAACTATAAACAAACAAATAAAAAATCTCAAGTCTTAAG
>NW_013699975.1:0-602 GCF_000517525.1 Limulus polyphemus | reverse complement strand
TCCATACACCCAGGTTAAGGACCAACTAGGTTATAGTCAATATAACAAGGGATTGCATACCCCCAGGTTAAGGACCAACTAGGTTATAGTCAAGTTAGCAAGGGATTGCATACCCCCAGGTTAAGGACCAACTAGGTTATAGTCAAGTTAGCAAGGGATTGCATACCCCCAGGTTAAGGACCAACTAGGTTATAGTCAAGTTAGCAAGGGATTGCATACCCCCAGGTTAAGGACCAACTAGGTTGGTCTTTCCAAGACGAAAGTAATTTAGGGTCACTTAGTTTGTTATTAAGGGTCGTGTGAGATTATTTTGCTCAGTTTGATGGTTCAAAACCTTCATTTAAATAGGCTATAGGTCAGATGTGTTGACCTCTAGATGGGTCAACTGAAGAACGTTTGAAGATTATGGAATTATCTTTGTCAGGAAAACAGAAATAGCTTTTTAGTGGACGATACACTTATTTATCATGATCATTTCATAGATACGCAGGACCATAGCTTAACCACTGGTGATAGACTTATACAGGGACACAACACAGGATCATAGCTTAACCACGGGTGATAGACTTATACAGGGACACAACACAGGATCATAGCTTAAC
>NW_013699974.1:0-602 GCF_000517525.1 Limulus polyphemus | reverse complement strand
AAAATATCAAAATTAGGTTAAATTATTAATTATTTTATTTTGCAGAAAATGAATTTAGAAAAGACTGGGTTTTACTTTATTTCTCAGGTCAGAGCTTGAGGTGTTCAATATTTAACCTTTGACTTATTTGATTATTGATTACTCAGGTCAATCTTGGTTACGTGCGAATGATCCTTCTTTATTCAAACACTAAACGCAGATAACTCAGTAAAAATAAAATTCAACGCCTCGATATGACTAGAACCATTAAATACGAGGCGGGCCAATTGAAGGAATTACTATGGTAACAAATGGGGCTTCAGCGTTAATATAAAAAAACGTATGTATAATAAAGGGGGATAAGACTGGTCCATTACCTCAGTGTCATAATGAAGGCCAGTAATGTGAATGTATAATAAAGGGGGATAAGACTGGTCCATTACCTCAGTGTCATAATGAAGGCCAGTAATGTGAATGTATAATAAAGGTGGATAAGACTGGTCCATTACCTCAGTGTCATAATGAAAAAAAGTAATGTGAATGTATAATAAAGGTGGATAAGACTGGTCCATTACCTCAGTGTCATAATGAAGGCCAGTAATGTGAATGTATAATAAAGGGGG
>NW_013699973.1:0-602 GCF_000517525.1 Limulus polyphemus | reverse complement strand
AACCATTATTAGTCTCAACGTGGGTTCCTCGTCATCGAAAGTAACATATTTTTGTGACACTTTCTGTGTGTTTAATTCAAACAATGTAACATATTGTTGTGACACTTTCTATGTGTTTAATTCAAACAAAGTAACATATTCTTGTGACAATGTCTATGTGTTTAATTCACACAAAGTAACATATTCTTGTAACACTTTCTGTGTGTTTAACTCAAACAAAGTGACATATTGTTGTGACACTTTCTGTGTGTTTAACTCAAACAAAGTAACATATTCTTGTGACAATTTCTGTGTGTTTAATTCAAACAAAGTAACATATTATTGTGACACTTTCTATGTTGAGCGTGATCTTTTGTATTATTTAGTAAAAATCGTGCAAAGTTTATAGCATACACTGTTATAACCATTTCATAGTAGACCTGTAAGAAAGATTACTCAGTTATGGAGCCACGAACAATTTATTGCATGAAAAATCAATGAGATTTCCCGTTGCTAATTAAAATTTGTAACTTATAGTGTTAACTAACATGAGCAGTAAAGTTTTAACTGTAGGTATAGATTGTTTGTAATTAAGCACAAAGCTACACAATGGGCTATCTGTG
>NW_013699972.1:0-602 GCF_000517525.1 Limulus polyphemus | reverse complement strand
CACTGTTTATAGGCGAGTCTCCTTGGAGCTGAGCAGAAATGCAAGTTTTACCATTTTTATTAATTTTTCTTAGAAAATTAACACAAATAAATGTTATAAAATGATAAGATATAAATTCCAAATAATATTTGTTTCTAAAACTGTTGAAATAGAATTAGAACATATTTCTAATTACATTTTAAGTAAATCATAAAAACATTTAACTAGATAATAATACATAAAACTGCTATACGTGAACAGTGTTGAATTATGATATTATTTAAAACACACATCAATATAATTCCCAGAGAGTCGTATACAAATTTTATGAAAGTTGCACAGTTGTTATGTACATAAATGTTTTAATATGAATTTTGAGTAACATCTTTTCAGTGAAAAAAACAATTAATGTACATTATGTAAAAATCCTTTCTTTTGAGGTTACTACAGGTTTAAGTAAGCTGTATGGAAATGAAAAATATAATACACTCACTTTTAAACATCTTCAGTTCATAATTAAGTTTTTTAGGATCCAATTAAACAAAAATCTTAGTTAACCGGTAAGTAATTCTTGCATAAGCTCAAAGATGCATTACTAAAGTAACTACAATGTTCGTCATAAA
>NW_013699971.1:0-602 GCF_000517525.1 Limulus polyphemus | reverse complement strand
AACCGTGTGAACTACTCCCACTTCCCTAGTTAGGTGTCTCAATTCTAACTGTGTGAACTACTTCCCAGTTCCCTAGTTAGGCGCCTAAATTTTAACCGTGTGAACTACTCCCACTTCCCTAGTTAGGTGCCTAAATTTTAACCATGTGAACTACTTCCCAGTTTCCTAGTTAGGTGCCTAAATTTTAACCATGTGAACTACTTCTTACTTCCCTAGTTAGGTGTCTCAATTCTAACCGTGTGAACTACTTCCTAGTTCCCTAAATTTTAACCGTGTGAACTACTTCCCAGTTCCCTAGTTAGGTGCCTAAATTTTAACCGTGTGAACCACTTCTTACTTCCCTAGTTAGGTGTCTCAATTCCAACCGTGTGAACTACTTCCCAGTTCCCTAGTTAGGTGCCTAAATTTTAACCGTGTGAACTACTCCCACTTCCCTAGTTAGGTGTCTCAATTCTAACCGTGTGAACTACTTCTTACTTCCCTAATTAGGTGTCTCAATTCTAACCGTGTGAACATTTCTTACCTCTCTGGTCAAGTGCTGGGATAAAATCTTTCCTTCAATTGATAGTCCTTGACACTACATGGAAGAAGAAAGATCAAAG
>NW_013699970.1:0-602 GCF_000517525.1 Limulus polyphemus | reverse complement strand
AATGGTTCATTGTTGTCGCAAGATTTTACTCCGCAGTTTAAAAGCGTGAGTGCACTATAGGAGTGACAGCCAAATCCTACTATCGCTTAGATAATAGTATCCCAAGAGTTAACGGTTCATTCCCTGTAGTCTATCAGTTCAAAATTAGCGACAAACATCTGATTTAGTGTTATATTTAGACATTGGAAGAAACTTAGAAATTTTCTACTTCTCCTGACGTTGATTTATTCTTTATTTAGAAATATATTTCAAGATATTATATTTTATTTTAGTTGGTTTTATCTGTCGTTATACCTGTAACATTTAAAAGATCTCTTGTAGCTCAGAGGTAAGTTGGAGAGATTATAGCACTAAATTTCGGGACCCGGCCGACCCCTGCGAACGGTGCAGTGCTGTTAGTTCAACGTGCAGTTTTGTGTTTAAAAACAAACAGATAAGCATATTGAAAATAGATTGAATATAAAGTTTGTCACAATAACTCACATACTTAATACCTAATAATAGTTACACACTGCACAACTTAACACCTAATAATAGTTACAATATCTCACATACTGCACAACTTAATACCTAATAATAGTCACAATATCTCACACACTGCG
>NW_013699969.1:0-602 GCF_000517525.1 Limulus polyphemus | reverse complement strand
ATCATTAGGACCGTGAGCGGCGGCACGTGTTTTGTAAGGGTTAACCCCTGACGTTGAACAGTGTCATTGACATTGGTGCCACCGTCCAACTTGATTGTATTTATAATTTTTAAGAACAAATGGCATTTTTAATTTTATTTAATTCTTTCATCTGTTCTTTGGACATATTTTGGTTTTAACTCACTCTATTTTTACATTTTACTACAATTTACTTTTACCGGTTGTTTGGCGCCGTAAAACACCAAACAACCAACCAACCATTGCTATTGTCAATACTGTGTGTACGTGGTGATCCACACAAATCGATAAAACCTTAATAGTAAGTTTATTTTTTCATATTTGGTGTTTTATGAAAATATCTTTACTTTTTAAAAGTGCAGGTGTAACGGAGGACCTACTTCAACTAGAGCAGGTGTAATGGAGGACCTGGGTCAGCTCGTGCAGGTGTCAAATAAGACTATTGATGTATGCTTTACTTGTTTGTTGGTGACATTTGAGATTCTTGTATTATAGATCTATTTGAAACTGAAATTAAAACAAAAGATCACTTTTAATGAAAACAACTAATAAAAAAAAAATTAAGGTTTCTTATTTTGTATATT
>NW_013699968.1:0-602 GCF_000517525.1 Limulus polyphemus | reverse complement strand
AAATTCAAAAACAAACAAACCTACTATTACATTCATGAAAATCATTTGCCACTTAGAGTAGTTATGTTTTTATAATGGTGGGTCAGTGGTAAGTTTACGAACTTACAAAGCTTAAATCCGGGGTTCGATTCCCCGTGGTGGACACAGAAGATAGCCGAACGTGGCTTTGCTCTTAAACAAACAAAACGTTTTATGACGTAATTATTCCCACAAAACCTGAATATATACATGCATATGTAAAACAAGATAACTGATCGAATGGATAATCAAAACCACAAAAATGAATTACGTATGAAAACAAGATAACTTCTAATGTTTTCATTGCTGCTTTATTATTATTCTCCATATAAAATTTGGATTGACTTTAACTGGCGTCATATATATATATATGATATGTTTGGATTATTTCATTGCTATCAGTCACTTTGGAAGTTTTCCTGTAATTTCTAACTACGTTATTTGTGTATCCCAATTTAATCCAGTTTCTTGTGAAGTCAGTATAGAACTTAAAGCAAAATTACGATATATGCTATTATTCAAAACTATCCAGCTAATTCAACTCTATTTTATGTTTGCATCGTTTACGATTTATAATATCATTG
>NW_013699967.1:0-602 GCF_000517525.1 Limulus polyphemus | reverse complement strand
TGAACTATCGGTGAATTAACAGTGCGTCTTCTCAACGTCTGTGAAGAAACTTCAAGAAGTCAGCTCGATCTTTGTTATTAAGTTTCAACTGAGAATTAACAGTGAGTCTTCCCAAAGAGCACAACAGACGTACACACTCGAGTCTATAACGTTTCCCTTGTTTCACCAACACAAACAAAACATTCATTTCTGACTAGTGCGTTTTATCGTCTTGGATTCACACAAGATGATTCAACACAAACATCAGTCACGAGGGAGCGCTGAGCAGGCTTTAAATTCATACAGAATTGCCTAGAATGCAGATTTTCAGCGAGACTCGTATTGATCCACTGTTTTCGTATGGATGCACGAAATGTGAATCATAAAGAAAGTAGACGAGCCTTCGATGAAAGCTCTTTTGAAACTAAATTTATAACGAATCTATGGCTACGAACTTGTTGTCGACATTTTACTAAATCTTCTCGTGAGAACTCTGGTGGTGTTTTGTTTGTTGATTCCTGAAATTAGAGGGTTACTTTCTCTCTCTGTTTTTGTGTGTTTGTCCTTAACGAGAGATATATATACCAGGTGTTTCATTATGTCGTTAAATACATGAAACTAAA
>NW_013699966.1:0-602 GCF_000517525.1 Limulus polyphemus | reverse complement strand
TATACACTGATAATCTTTTCTTATAGAGATTATAAAGGGTTTAGTAAAATATACACTGATAATCTTTTCTTATAGAGATTATAAAGGGTTTAGTAAAATATACACTGATAATCTTTTCTTATAGAGATTATAAAGGGTTTAGTAAAAGATACACCAATAATCTTTTCTATAGAGATTATAAAGGGTTTAGTAAAAGATACACTGATAATATTTTCTTCAAAATGTCAAGAAAGAATAGTAATCAATGCCTATCGAACTGTTGAAATGTGTAGAAAGGTAACCCGGATGTTAAAGTATAAGTTAACTCTCCAGCAAATATTATTGGTAATTGTCTTTGTATAATATTTTGTAGTTTAGCAAATAAAATACGTTTCAACGTTACATCTTATTGTTAGTCAGATTGAGGACGTTCTTTTTCTTGCTGCTCCCCCTCCCCCGATGACTTAGCATTGAGGGTTTAAAACACTATAAAAAAGGTTTCGATCCCAATGGCGAGCACAGCACAGATAGCCCATTGTTCAGCTTGCGCTTAACAACAAACAAACGTATTATTATTGTTTCGCAATGGTAAATCTTAACAACAAATAAACGTATTATTGTTG
>NW_013699965.1:0-602 GCF_000517525.1 Limulus polyphemus | reverse complement strand
ATACAAAAAACAGTACAAATTTATCAATGAATACAAAAAACAGTACAAATTTATCAAACAATATAAAAACAAAACAAATTTATCAATTCATAAAAAAATATATTTTATCATACGACATAAAAAAAGCACCAATTTATCAATTATTATCAAAAAAGTACAAATGTATGAATTAATATAAAAACAGTACAAATTTATCAATCAAAATAAGAATTAGTAAAAATTTATCAATCAATATAGAATACAGTACACATTTATAAATCAATATAAAAACAGTACAAATTTGTCCTTCATAATAAAAAAGAGTACAAATTTATCAAAGACTACAAAAAACAGTACAGATTTATCAAACAATATAAAAAACAATACAAATTTATCAATGAATACAGAAAACAGTACAATTTATTAATCAATTTAAAAAACAGTACAAATTTATCAAACAATATAAAAAACAAAACAAATATATCAATTCATAAAAAAATAGATTTTATCATACAGCATAAAAAATCACCTATTTATCAATTATTATCAAAAAGTACAAATATATGAATTAATATAAAAAACAGTACACATTTATCAATCATTATAAAAAAACAGTACAAATT
>NW_013699964.1:0-602 GCF_000517525.1 Limulus polyphemus | reverse complement strand
AGCATACTTTCAGAACAATGTTTTCATGAGTGTCTCGCACATCTCAATAGATAGATTTGTATGAGATTTCTCTATTAGTTTACTATTTTTTAAATATGTTCTGAGAAGAATTGTCAAATTTCCATTTTTTCTGAAGTTGAAAGCCATTCTGTGTAAGTAATAAACGTTTTATTGCTCATACTGTATACTAAAACAATAGGTATATCTCCAGTTTTATTGTGTTCGTTCTTGACAGTGGAGCTTTGAAATTACACTTGTGCTTCCATTGATAATAACCACATCTTGTATATGAATCTGTCTTTTATATTTCCACAGGGAAGTGTCCAAGTCAGTCTTGCTGATTTCAACCCAAATCTCACCTTAACAAAATGGTACAATGTGCTCAGTTTTCATTTTTTACAACTAGAAACTCAACGTGAAAGAAATCATAAGGTATTTTGCTTGTCCGTTGAAATTAAATGTATGAATAGCTTTACATTTGTTTTGTGCAGATGCGTTATGATAATATCAAGTTTCAATTTTGTGTCGTATATTTGTGAAAGAAAATCATTTCGATAAAACCTTGCTGAAATAATTTCTCAGTATTATCATTAATTCCAATG
>NW_013699963.1:0-602 GCF_000517525.1 Limulus polyphemus | reverse complement strand
CGTGATCTCGATGACGCAACAATATTAAAAGATATTAAACGGAGCTAAGTAGCCAACATGGGTAAGATTTTGTACCTTTCATTTTTATTATCCATGTCACTTTTTATGGGGGATATGTGAATTATAATAACAGGCTGTAAGTTTTTTAAATAATGAAATGATATAGTTATGTCATGAAACAATATTAAATATGGATACAAAGTGTAACCATGCTCAAAAGTCTTCTTATAAGACACCTTCAAAGTTTTAGAGTGAAGATTTGGATCAAGAAAAGGAATAAAAGTTTTACTGTATTTTTGCTAAATTATTTTTATACTTTATCAAAATATACTCTACTATAATGGGTCTAGTTTTAATATTAAAGGATTTCTAAGTTTTCAAATAACTAATGTTTACGTTTTTACAGAAGTTATTAATATATTTTGATTTTTGTATTTCTGGAACTATGTAAAAGGGTTTCAAATTTTTAAATAACTAGTGTTTACGTTTTTACAGAAGTTATTAATATATTTTGATTTTTGTATTTCTGGAACTATGTAAAAAGGTTTCAACTTTTTAAATAACTAGTGTTTACGTTTTTACAGAAGTTATTAATATATTTT
>NW_013699962.1:0-602 GCF_000517525.1 Limulus polyphemus | reverse complement strand
TATTGTAAATTTTCTTGAGGAAATATGTCACATCTTACATCTGTCAAGAAACATATTGTTGACACTACTCAGGGAGTATTACATCTTAAGTGCATCAAGAAACAGTTAACTCTCGTCAGAAAGTAAATCACATCTGTCAAAAAACATACTGTAAATTTTCTTGAGGGAGTATGTCACACCTTTAATGTGTCAACAAACATACTGTAAATTTTCTTAAGGAAATATGCCACATCTTGAATCTGTCAATAAATACAGTTAACTTTCTTAACCTCTTCCAGACCAGTGGGTACCCTTCTGGTGTTGGGTGCACACCTGCATATTTTGTCATTTTATAGCATTTATTTAGTGTAATTTGCAAAGACAGAAGTAAACTTACATTCCTACATAATTCCAGAGAATCACCTGTGAAAAACACACTTATCAATTTCTTTTTTCCCATCCAAAAGCATAGATGTTTATTTTCTAAGAAACTACGATCCCCCGAGAATACAATTAACCAAGTTGTTTCATTTTGTTATGTAGTGGTTGGTTGAAAGTGTTGTTGGGCAAGTGTTTTACAGGAGAATAGTAAATTAGTTTGACTTCTTGAGCTATAGTTCAGT
>NW_013699961.1:0-602 GCF_000517525.1 Limulus polyphemus | reverse complement strand
TCCGCCTTTTGTTTACATCCGTTGAAATGAAGTGCGCGCGCATTTTTAGGACAGACAAAAAGTGGGCGCTATTATAATAGATTTTACGTGAAAAACCTAAAAGTGATTCTGGAACCGAGACCCTTAGCTCACAATGCCAGTGTTCTCCCACTGAGCTATCGGAGGGTACAAGTTGTCCACTAAAATTTTACGCTGCGTTCGATGTTACAGTATAGTTTTGTTTTATTTTAATGTAAACATCATCAGTATGATGTTGTTCCATGCCCCCCACTGGTCTATAGAATACATTTAAAATTGTATAGTCAGGTACGCTTTTTGAGTCCAGCACTGTTAGTAGAAGGTCATTGCTGAAGCACTTTGACGTTGCACGAAATAAACATAACCTTACTGTCGTTTTTTTTTATACTTTAGATGTAAACGTCAACCTAAAATTTTACCAAACTTTTTTACCCACACACACACACCCATGGCCGAATATTAAGGCAAATTACAACTCAAAACAAATAACCCAACTCCAAAAAATAAAAGTGTCTGCGGATTTACAATGCTAGAAACCTGGTTTCGATACTCGTGTTGGGCAGAGCACAGATAGCCCATTGTGT
>NW_013699960.1:0-602 GCF_000517525.1 Limulus polyphemus | reverse complement strand
GTTGTCATGATACTGGATATTTATTATAACAAGGTATGGATATATACCTATTGTTGTCATGATACTGTAGACTGATTATAACAAGGTATGGATATATACTTATTGTTGTCGTCATACTGTAGAATGATTATAACAAGGTATGGATATATATCTATTGTTGTCCTCATACTGTAGAATTATTATAACAAGTCATGGATATATACTTATTATTGTCATCATACTGTAGAATTATTATAACAAGCTATGGATGCATACTTATTGTTGTCATCATACTGTAGAATTATTATAACAAGGTATTGATATATACTTATTGTTGTCCTCATACTGTAGAATTATTATAACAAGGTATTGATATATACATATTGTTGTTATCATAACGTAGAATGATTATAACAAGGTATTGATATATACTTATTGCTGTCATCATACTGTAGAATTATTATAAAGAGGTGTTGATATATACCTATTGTTGTCATGATACTGTAGAATTATTATAACAGGGTATGGATATATACCTATTGTTGTTATCATAACGTAGAATGATTATAACAAGGTATTCATATATACTTATTGTTGTCCTCATACTGTAGAATTATTATAAC
>NW_013699959.1:0-603 GCF_000517525.1 Limulus polyphemus | reverse complement strand
CACATACACTTCAGTTGGATGTTGATAAGTTGTAGTTACCTAAGGATTATCTCCTTCATTGTTTGTAAGATACACTTCAGTTGGATGCTAATAAGATGTAGTTAGTTAAGGATTATCTACTTCATTGTTTGTAACATACACTTAAGCTGGATGTTGATAAGTTGGAATTAGCTAAAGATTATCTCCTTCAATGTTTGTAACATACACTCCAGTTGGATGTTGATAAGTTGTAGTTAACTAAAGATTATCTACTTCATTGTTTGTAACATACACTTCAGTTGTATCTTGATAAGTTGGAATTAGTTATGAATTATCTCTTTCATTGTTTGTAAAATACACTTCATTTGGATGTTGATAAGTTGGAATTAGATAAGTATTATCTCCTTCATTGCTTGTAATATACACTTCAGTTGGATTTTGATCAATTGGAATTAGCTAATGATTATCTCCTTCATTCTTTGTAACATACACTTAAGTTGGATGTTAATAAGTTGGAATTAGTTAAGGATTACCTCTTTCATGGTTTGTAACTAACACTTCAGTTGGTTGTTAACAACTTGGAATTAGTTAAAGATTATCTCTCTCATTGTTTGTAACATACAA
>NW_013699958.1:0-603 GCF_000517525.1 Limulus polyphemus | reverse complement strand
GGGGGGGAGGGGTTCAAAGGAAAAACTTGCACTTTTCTACACAGTGTAAAAAAACTAAGGTACCAAAACCTCAAGATAGAGGCATACATTATTTTTACCCCAGCAATTGGACGATATGCCATCACATTACCCGTGGCAACCATACACCCTTAGGTCTTACAAGAGTCCCCTCCTACTTTCAGCGATGTGCTACAAGCTACAGTTAGAAGTTAATGACCTAGACACAAATATTTAGCGAAGCATTGTGGGTATGAAATTATGTTATTTAAATGGTAGAGATGTCCTCGCTCGTGGACATCACTGCATATTATTGATGGACGAGCAACACTAGATAGCTAAATGAGCTCAATTTTCGTTACAACGGCTTTATTCTTTCGGCCAAATATATATACATAGAAGTAGATTAATGAAACTGCATTTATAAGTAAATTTATTTGTAAGTAAAACGACTAAAAGGCGCAATTCAACACACACCTCCAAGGGAAGTTGACAATTTTACCAAGTGGAAAGTGAAACTCTTTGCAGTAGTCCCAACCACTATTTTATTACATACAGAGTTTACTTTAATGGAGAACTCTTAGTAAGCTGAAGTTCAACTGGTTC
>NW_013699957.1:0-603 GCF_000517525.1 Limulus polyphemus | reverse complement strand
CAACTAATCACTTCAAGTGTATAGTAACAACTAATCCCTTCAAGTGTGTAGTAACAGCTAATCGCTTCAGGTGTGTAATAACAGCTAATCGCTTCAAGTGTGTAATAACAGCTAATCGCTTCAAGTGTATTTACAAAGAAACATACAAACTAATAAAACACTGAATCCTTTTTTTTTAATACTCACAGTATAAATGTCAAATTTGTCTTTTGTTGAATTTCAGAAGATTGGATAAATTATAGTTTATTTCTTTGATCAAAAATTGAGTGTCCTGTTTTTTAGTAACCATTCAACATTTATGAGCTAAGGATAAAACTTACAAACCACAGAAATAATAAATATACAGAAAAATTCTTTGTATTTTGTATTTATGGCAACAGCTACTAAGACAATCTGCCAACGTGACTAATTTTAAACTGTTGACCAGAGTGAAGGCAGCCAGCACCCTACCACCCATGCTAAGAGACTGACTACCATTCTTATAATGCACCCACAACATAAATTCAGGGGAGGGGGCATTTTGTGGTTTTGCAACCAGAGTTTTATCACAGGTCAAGAAAAAATTGTTTCATTAATTTATTTACAACAATGTGAAGTCATCCT
>NW_013699956.1:0-603 GCF_000517525.1 Limulus polyphemus | reverse complement strand
TCTACACGAGTAACAACTCATAACAAGATTTTCGATTTTATCTTTAAATATTTGCAGCATGCTTCTCCCAAACTTATAGCGTAAATGATGTTGAATTTACGTAACAATAGATTTTATTTATATTTTTCCAGTCAAAACAAATCAATAAATACAGATCTGTGTTTTCTAAAAAAAGTTACAACACTTCACTATGTTTGTAATCACAGTTCAATATCGTAACTAATCGACTTAACAACCTTGCTTCTGGCCATCTCGTATACTGATATGACTACATAGGTTAAGCTGAACCCCTTTTGGAATTAGATGAAGTTTGGCAGTGCTAAGATTGACCACTTTTGGAATAGTTACATTACAGGACTTTTCTACGAGAAGTGCTCCTGTTTCGAGATTATAAAAAAAAAACATGCGAGTCACGAAGTTTTAGCGTTTGGAAGAAAGTGAGGTTTTCAGTGTTGAACTACATCGGTGAAGGAAGTTAAATAGGGTGTCACAGGAAGCATTAAAGAAAGTTAAACAGGATGTCACAGGAATCAATGAAGAAAGTTAAACAAGATGTCACAGGAAGCAGCGAAGAAAGTTAAACAGGATGCCACAGGAATCAGT
>NW_013699955.1:0-603 GCF_000517525.1 Limulus polyphemus | reverse complement strand
CTGAGTGTTACTTTATTTCTAGTTTTGTTCCTGATTTAAGAGTCTTATTGTTACTTTATTTATAGCTTTGTTCCTGATTTAAGGGTGCGAGTGTTAATTTATTTCTAGTTTTGTTCCTGATTTAAGGGTCTGAGTGTTACTTGATTTCTAGTTTTGTTCCTGATTTAAGGGTCTGAGTGTTACTTGATTTCTAGTTTTGTTCCTGATTTAAGGGTCTGAGTGTTACTTTATTTCTAGTTTTGTTCCTGATTTAAGGGTCTGAGTGTTACTTTATTTCTAGCTTTGTTCCTGATTTAAGAGTCTGAGTGTTACTTTATTCATAGCTTTGTTCCTGATTTAAGGGTCTGAGTGTTATTTTATTTATAGCTTTGTTCCTGATTTAAGGGTCTGAGTGTTACTTGATTTCTAGTTTTGTTCCTGATTTAAGGGTCTGGGTGTTACTTTATTTCTAGTTTTGTTCCTGATTTAAAAGTGTGAGTGTTACTTGATTTCTAGTTTTGTTCCTGATTTAAGGGTCTGAGTGTTAATTTATTTCTAGATTTGTTCCTGATTTAAAAGTGTGAGTGTTACTTTATTTCTAGCTTTGTTCCTGATTTAAAAGTG
>NW_013699954.1:0-603 GCF_000517525.1 Limulus polyphemus | reverse complement strand
CATATAAAATTTAAAGAAACTTAAATACAGCCAAAATATCTTGTTTATCACTCAGAAACAAAGTGCTTAATGTATTTTTATGCTAGTATGCACACATACTACTGAATGAATACAATAAATAATTTTGCTTGGATGGTCACATTGGAGAAAATATCAGAAAACTTCTACCTCTATCATCTAGCTTTTTAAGTCAAATCTTTTTTATTAACACAAAAGCAATTTGGTGAAATGATTGTTTTCTGAAATTGCTAAAAGTATTTGCTTTCTATGTTCAAAATAAATGCTTTTCTCAGTTACTTATATAAATACTACATAAGCAGTGCACTATTAATTATAAACCAGAAGTACTTATGAAACAAAATCTTAGTAAATAAATAGGCTAAAGTTACATATTATATACATATTTTTGCATTTTTAAAAGTCAAATCTTGCAACATAACATTTTGCTTTGTAGCTTTAGAACAAGATTTTATAAACAAAAAAAGCTAAACACTGAGTGCTCAATATCAACAAGCTGTCCCAATAAGTCTTGTTTCTCATCTCTGTTATCATGTTAAGTATAATAAATATGATCTGTCATGCATGCATGAACATATCTGAAAA
>NW_013699953.1:0-603 GCF_000517525.1 Limulus polyphemus | reverse complement strand
ACTCTACCAACAATAAATTATTGAACAGTTGAAACCCACCATTTTTAGTATTTTACTCTTCCAACAATAAATTATTCAATGTTTGGAACCCACCAGTTTTAGTATTTTACTCTAACAACAATAAATTATTTAATGGTTGAAATCCAGCTGTTTTAGTATTTTACTCTACCAAGAATAAATTATTCATCGGTTGAAACCTACCAGTTTTTGCATATTACTCTACAAACAATAAATTATTCAATAGTTGAAACCTACTAGTTTTTGTATAGCACTAAACAAACGATAATTTTTTCAACAGATGAAACCCATCTGTTTTTGTATAGCACTCTATGAACAATAAAGTATTCAACCATAGAAATGAAAAGTTTTGGTATTTTAATCTACCAACAATAAATTATTCAACAATAGATACTAAACAGTTTTGGTATTTTAATCTACTAACAATAAATTATTCAGCAGTTGAAACCCACCAGTTTTAATATTTCGATCTACCAACAATGAATTACTGAAAAATTGAAACCCACCAGTTTTGGTATTTCGATCCACCAACAATAAATTATTTAACAGTTGAAACCCACCACCTTTAATATTTCGATCTACCAA
>NW_013699952.1:0-603 GCF_000517525.1 Limulus polyphemus | reverse complement strand
TATAGAACACGTATATTGTTTACATCTGTAATATAGATCCACGTATATTGTTTACATCCTGTAATATGGATACACGTATATTGTTTACATCTGTAATATGGATACACGTATATTGTTTACATGTGTAGTATAGAGACACATATATTGTTTACATCTGTAATATAGATCCACGTTTATTGTTTACATCTGTAATATGGACACACGTATATTTTTTGCATCTGTAATATGGATACACGTATATTGTTTACATCTGTAATATGGATACACGTATATTGTTTACATGTGTAATATAGATACACGTGTATTGTTTACATCTGTAATATGGATACACGTATATTGTTTACATCTGTAATATGGATACACGTATATTGTTTACATGTGTAATATAGATACACGTATATTGTTTACATGTGTAATATGGATACACGTATATTGTTTACATCTGTAATATGGATACACGTATATTGTTTACATGTGTAATATAGATACACGTATATTGTTTACATCTGTAATATGGATACACGTATTTTGTTTACATCTGTAATATGGATACACGTATATTGTTTACATGTGTAATATAGATACACGTATATTGTTTACATG
>NW_013699951.1:0-603 GCF_000517525.1 Limulus polyphemus | reverse complement strand
ATAATCTATCATAAAATAACTTTTAAAATACTTTTAAGCCCTTAACAGTAGAAAGTTCTTGAAGCCCTTAAGAGCCAAAATGTCCACCATTAAAATATTGGTTGTTGTTTTATTTGTTTGTTTTTGTCTTCTCTGTCTCCAGTTATGCTGCATTTGTTTAAAATGCATAAACAGAACAAGTTATAAACCGTTGCCACGTGATTTTAAATGCTGCTTAGGCCTAAAAGTTATTACTTCTTCGTGAATTTTAAAACGCATATAATTAAATCAGCAATTTTTCTCACCGAAGTTTTGACAGTAAAGTATACCGTAATATGATATACTACCACAGTTTGTTTTTCAACCCCCCCCTTACTTGTGAATTTTTAATGAAAAAAAAAAGTTCTGTACATTGCTATGGAAACCAATATATTCTTCTCTGGATTCACTACTTTCTATGATAGGATGGGGACCGTTCCTATGGAAACCGATAGATTCTCTGGATTCACTACTTTCTATTATAGGATGGGGGCGTTGCTATGGAAACCGATAAATTCTCTGGAGTCACTACTTTCTATTATAAGATGGGGGCGTTGCTATTGAAACCGATAGATTCTCTGGAGT
>NW_013699949.1:0-603 GCF_000517525.1 Limulus polyphemus | reverse complement strand
TTATCTGAAAACAAACAGTATATTAGAGTTTATGGTTATCTGAAAACAAACAGTATATTAGAGTTTATGGTTATCTGAAAACAAACAGTAGATTAGAGTTTTCGGTTATCTGAAACTAACAGTAGATTAGAGTTTAAGGATTATCTGAAATCAAACAGTAGGTTGGAGTTTTCGGTTATCTGGAACAAACAGTCTATTAGAGTTTATGGTTATCTGAAAACAAACAGTAGATTAGAGTTTATGGTTATCTGAAAACAAACAGTAGATTAGAGTTTATGGTTATCTGAAAACAAACAGTAGATTAGAGTTTATGGTTATCTGAAAACAAACAGTATATTAGAGTTTATGGTTATCTGAAAACAAACAGTATGTTAGAGTTTATGGTTATCTGAAAACAAACAGTAGATTAGAGTTTATGGTTATCTGAAAACAAAGAGTAGATTAGAGTTTATGGTTATCTGAAAACAAACAGTAGATTAGAGTTTATGGTTATCTGAAAACAAACAGTATATTAGAGTTTATTGTTACCTGAAAACAAACAGTAGATTGGAGTTTTCGGTTATCTGGAACAAACAGTAGATTAGAGTTTTCGGTTATCTGAAA
>NW_013699948.1:0-603 GCF_000517525.1 Limulus polyphemus | reverse complement strand
ACTGTTAAATGACTTAAAATACAACAAAACTCTTACAAACTATTAGAGTGTTAATAAAGAAATACTACAACTTTTAAACACAAAAACGTTGTTAGAAACTCATAATTCAATCAACTTCTTTAAGACCAAGTTTACCTAGCTTCAATGTTTGTCCGCCATAACCGCTAGATAGATAAGGTAGATAGATGGGTGGGTGTCTTTAGCCAAGTCATTATGAAAGGAAACATGTTCATGTCCGATAGTTTAGACTTCACTGTTATTTGAAGTTTTATATCGAAAAGAAAATCAGGTGAACGGAAAATATAGTAGATGCAATACTTGTTACAGCTAAATAAGTTAGGTTCATGTCATATACTCACTGATAGAAATTCGTTCAGAAAATGTTTAGGGTATCATTTCAGTTTCATGAGACTATCGAAACATTACACAAAAGATATCGCGTTGTTTAATGTTTAAATAGCAACATTTGAATAGCTAGCTAACTTTAGTTTGTTACAATAAATTCAGAATCATCAAGGTGCAAGTGATTTAAATTAAACCTCAGATTAAAAACGTTGAACACTTGAGGTCAAGAGTAGCTAAATATGAATACAGTTTGGTGCT
>NW_013699947.1:0-603 GCF_000517525.1 Limulus polyphemus | reverse complement strand
ATTCTAAAAGTGAAGGGAGAGAGATATCTTCACTTTTAGAATCCCAGAACCGTAATGCCACTTCGTATAGAGATAGATATATATACGAAGTGGCATTACGGTTCTGGGATTCTAAATGTCAAGGGAGAGAGATATATACGAAGTGGCATTATGGTTCGAGGATTCTAAAAGTGAAGGGAGAGAGATATATTTCAGGAGCAAAGTTTATTCTTATTGGAAACAAATGATTGGAAATCATGGAAGATAAATTAGGTTTGTTTGATGGATTTCGCGTAAAGCTACGCGACGAGGGGTTATATGCGCTAGCTGCCCCTAATTATAAAGTCATAGACTAATCGGAAGGTAAGCTAGTCAATACTACTCACCGCCAACTCTTGGGCTTCTCTTATTAGAGTGAATAGTGAGAGTTGAAAATCACTCTTATAACACAGCCACAATTTCAAGATTTTTGTTTACAGTGTTTACGGGACGCGAATCAAAGACCCTCAGCTCCACAATAGGGCAAGTTAATCCCAGGGCGGTGCTTGGCCCGATAAATTAAGAAGTTCTAAATTATTATTATTTATTTATTACTGCAGAATGGTTTAACTGATTTTTTTTTTT
>NW_013699946.1:0-603 GCF_000517525.1 Limulus polyphemus | reverse complement strand
CTATAGATAAGGTAATACAGGTACTATCTAACATTTGATATTTAGGAAAACTATAAACAAGGTAATACGGGTGCTATCTGACGTGTGAGATTTAGGATGACTATAGACATGGTAATACAGGTATTATCTGATCTGTGAGATTTAGGAAGACTATAAACAAGGTAATACGAGTACTATCTGACGTGTGAGATTTAGGAAGACTATAGACAGGTTAATACAGGTATTATCTGACCTGTGAGATTTAGGAACACTATAGACAAGGTAATACAGGTACTATCTGACGTGTGATATTTAGGAAGACTATAAACAAGGTAATACGGGTACTATCTGACCTGTGAGCTTTAGGAAGACTATAGACAAGGTAATACAAATACTATCTGACCTGCGAGATTTAGGAACACTATAGACAAGGTAATACAGGTATTATCTGACGTGTGAGAATTAGGAGGACTATAGACAAGGTTATTCAGGTACTATCTGACCTGTGATATTTAGGAAAACTATAGACAAGGTAATACAGGTACTATGTGACCTGTGAGATTTAGCACCACTATAGACAAAGTAATACAGGTATTATCTGACGTGTGAGATTTAAGAAGACTG
>NW_013699945.1:0-603 GCF_000517525.1 Limulus polyphemus | reverse complement strand
ATCAAGGAAAAATCAATGGTTTTTAAAAGATCAGTATATCTTATCAAAAACTGTACTATAACAAAGTCTTCATGCAATCCCAGACTAGGCAGTCTTTAAGGCTAAACTCGAAGACCATAAGTTTGACTGCCATTTCCTATTCTTAAGCCCATTTTCATAAAATCGCGAAAATTTGAATTTTTTGGTAGACTCTTTCATGTTCGTTTCTCAAATTTAAAAATCTCTACTGACCATCAATGTACTATGGCTAGTCTATATATCAGATCTCTCTCCACCAATATTCCCTGAATGAATCTTTAGAAATAATTTTCGCACGTATACCCTCCCCCCAACCCAAAACATAAACAAACATCGATCAATATTTGATTTTACCAAAAAAAAAACTTTCACACGTTACTTACACCCTCCACTAAGCTCAATCATTTCGCTCTTAAATCTAAAAAGTTATAAGTGAAATTATATCCAAACCAGGGCTCATCGGGCCAGCTGGGAATCGACAAACATAACAATGATCGAAGCTCTATATATTATCAGATTAATGAACAAGACTGTTGTGGTGTGAACTAGATTATATAAATAAATTGTATTTATTAAGATAATTAT
>NW_013699944.1:0-603 GCF_000517525.1 Limulus polyphemus | reverse complement strand
TACAGGTTGAAGTAACTAAAACTGTGTTTATTGGATGTACAGGTTGATGGAACTAATGTCAGAATTACTTAAGATGTTTTGGGACAACCAATAAAATTGTCATTTAAAGGTTTACAGGATTAATGTATCACGTAACTGGTGAACTTCTGAAAATTATAAGAAACTGTTATAGAAGCTATTATTAGAAGCTGTTACAAGAAGCTGTTATAGAATCTGTTATAAGAAGCTGTTATAGAAGCTGTTACAAGAAGCTGTTATAGAAGCTGTTATAGAATCTGTTATAAGAAGCTGTTACAAGAAGCTGTTATAGAATCTGTTATAAGAAGTTGTTACAAGAAGCTGTTATAGAATCTGTTACAAGAAGCTGTTATAGAATCTGTTATAAGAAGCTGTTATAGAATCTGTTATAGAAGCTGTTATAAGAAGCTGTTATAGAATCTGTTATAAGAAGCTGTTATAAGAAGCTGTTACAAGAAGCTGTTATAGAATCTATTATAAGAAGCTGTTATAAGAAGCTGTTATTGAAGCTGTTACAAGAAGCTGTTATAGAATCTGTTATAAGACGTTGTTACAAGAATCTGTTATAGAATCTGTTATAAGAAG
>NW_013699943.1:0-603 GCF_000517525.1 Limulus polyphemus | reverse complement strand
GTCATCAACCGTCAGTACATTCAGGAGTTAATTGATGCACCATGGTAGTAATTGATATTACTATTACAATCTTTGGCCATATGTCCGATAATCCGGTGAAACATAATGATCATTTTAAGGTTTGTATCTGCCTTTAACGCAAATGTAGGAAGTGTGAGTCACGTTCTATCACCGTATTTTCCTTATGTTATATGTCTCATTGGTCCAGCAGGGAGAAATAAGTTTCTAACCGTGTCATTCTTTGAAGTGTATGAATATATATCGGATGATCATACAAATGAAAAATTAACTGAATTAGGGTGTAAGTTAAAAAGTTCGCTTGTGTGGAAACGCATTAATGGCATTTATACAGGCATACGACATGTGCGTGTTGAGTTGCGTATTGGTGTAAAAAGAATGACACGGTTAGAAACTTATTCATAACTCCCTGAATTTCACGAACCTCACTATTATCATTCTGCAACACCAATGTAATTTCAAAACCTCCAGGTCTTGGAACAATCGCCGAAACACTTCACGGTAGTAAATGTTTTCTAACTGCATAAAAACGGAACGCTTCATACACGACTTCGTGTCGTTATAATCCTCGGGGCGCAAGTTTTC
>NW_013699942.1:0-603 GCF_000517525.1 Limulus polyphemus | reverse complement strand
CTTGTTGTATAAGGTCAGCTGCTATGGTGCTGCAGCTCTGTTTTTTTCGCCCAGTTCTTGTTGTATAAGGTCAGCTGCTATGGTGCTGCAGCTCTGTTTTTTTCGCCCAGTTCTTGTTGTATAAGGTCAGCTGCTATGGTGCTGTAGCTCTGTTTTTTTCGCCCAGTTCTTGTTGTATAAGGTCAGCTGCTCAAGTGCTGCAGCTCTGTTTGTTCGCCCAGTTCTTGTTGTATCAGGTCAGCTGCTATGGTGCTGCAGCTCTGTTTGTTCTAAAGCGTTTGGACCTTCGCAAATATTGATCGGGACACTTTCTTGAACGCACCATCGCTCAAAGCCTTTTCTACATAACTGGTTGCTACTAAATTGAGTGCATCTGCCGTACAAAGAAGATGCTCGGGGAGAAAGCAAACTTCATGGTAATCTGTCTCACCACTAATGATATTGGAAAGGCTGTCTAAGTTTACCTCATTTTCTTGTTTTTCATCACTTGGCTTAGTAGTACCATCTTGGTATGATCTTGGCATGATATAATAATAATAATCTAATTTCTTACGCAGTGTTTTTCTAGTCGTTGCCAGCCATTCAAAGCACCTGTCGTTGACC
>NW_013699941.1:0-603 GCF_000517525.1 Limulus polyphemus | reverse complement strand
GAGGATCGGTAAACATCTAGTTCTTTGGACACACTTATACAATAGAGAATACATACTAAGCCTGTAAATATAATATTCAACTAGCACTTCATTCAAGGTTGCAAACAAACCTTAAATCCCACCCTTAACCTACACACTTGGCTCGATCTTTGATAAATTAGTACTTGGTCAGTCTTTACATTTGAAATAGGATTTTTGTTATTTAAGGTCAAACTTTGGCAATGGTCAATTTCCACCTTTCTTCAAGCCATTAATGTGCCAGGTTAGAATTGGTGAACTCACTGTTCTGCATTTGCCATGGACCACTCCAAATCATCAAGTTTCAAAGCCACTGAGCTCCTATGAGATGCTCAAGACTTCTTCTTAAGGGAAAAGACCGATAAAACCAGCGGTATGGGGGCTGAACTGACATACGCCATGCCCAAGTTTATGGATGAAGATGCGTAGCTGACCGAAGCATCCAACATAGAAGAGCTCGCCACATCGATGGCTGGGTTGGCTCTGCAATTCCCAAAGACTGCATGACTGTTTCAATGGTGGGGAGCCAATAGGCTGAGACGACTACGAACCTATTGAAGGAGCCACACCATGGAAATTCTATGC
>NW_013699940.1:0-603 GCF_000517525.1 Limulus polyphemus | reverse complement strand
CCAATAGACAACAATAAAAGAACACCCTCAACAATACATAATACAATAGACCTCAATACCAATAGACAACAATAAAAGAACACCCTCAACAATACATAATACAATAGACCTCAATACCAATAGCAACAATAAAAAGAACATCATCAACAATACATACTAAGACAAATATATTCTATGCAGTTCCATATGTAGGACAAAAAAAGATTTAAGGGTCAGTAGAATTCAAAGAGAGGCTCCCATACACAACATAAAAAAAAATCACGTTATTCAGTATGTCATTATTAGTGTGTCAATTATTGACAAATTATTTCTTCTGTCTGTCTTTTGCCAATCTGCAACCTTCAGCACCTTGGTGCTGCCTGATTGTGCTCGTGAATTCTATGGTCATCTAAAGTCCAATGAAAATGTCAACGGTGAAAAGCAGTAACATTTTCGTTTTTGTAGAATGTATATATACAACCCCCCCCCCCACGTGAATGCTTTGTACAATTATGCATAAGAGACGGCACCGAGGGGGCATTTAGCCCTCAATTTTGACCAGGTAGCGAAGTGCTCCTTTGACTTTGAATGGGGAATAGAGGTGTGTGTGTGTGTGTGTGTGTG
>NW_013699939.1:0-603 GCF_000517525.1 Limulus polyphemus | reverse complement strand
GGTGTCTATTTACTTGTGACCACGCTGTGTATATATATGTCAAAAAAATCTCCAAAATTATAAATTTATCTACTCCGCATTAAAACACGTAACGAATTTTTCAGTGAAGATCTTGTACGCATCTATTATATATACATAACTAGATATAATTTTGTACAGAAGCTTACCTAATTAATTATATATGTACACACGTATGTTTCCAACTTGAAAATTCAATGTCTTTAACAAAGAACTAATTTTCCTTGTTCAAAACAAATTATGCGTAATAACCTTCGTATTCATTTAAAGATTAACTGAAAAATAGAATTTTTAGCTATTAAATACGAAACACGAAACTTATATATGTGCGTGTTTGTGCACGCAAGTAAACAAGTTAAGATTTTATAGAGATATATGAAAGAATCTTAATATATATATGCCAATATCAAGCATTCACTTACACCAGTTTTACACCCATGTCACACATAAGTCATGCAAATGTTGGAACTGTCAAAAAAGAATTAAGAGTACAATTTGTAAAATGACTTTTTTTTACCCATATTTTATATCCATACAGTTTCTAATAATGAAGACGATTGTTCACTTGCCCGAGTATTGTTTCTT
>NW_013699938.1:0-603 GCF_000517525.1 Limulus polyphemus | reverse complement strand
GGAATTGTAAAGGAAAAAACTTTTTACAAAAAAAATGTTTCAATCAATATTTTTAAGCCTCTAAATAATGAAGTTATTAAACTATATACATATGAATTAGATGCATTTTGTTAACTTGAAATGTAGATTTAAGGGAACCAAAGACTGGCACAACACAAAACTTATAGGTGTTAAATAATGTGAGCTTGTTTTTCAGATTATAATTCCTATTTTCTTGTAGTGTTACCTCTCACATCATTTCTATCTATAGATTGTTTTCTTACTTATTCTATTTCTACCTTTTATTTTAATTTTGCTCTTCCTTGGATATTCCAAAAAATGACATGTCATGAACTGCTTCCAATTAAATAAAGTTTAATATTTCATTAAGACACTGAATAAAATTTAATTCATAAAAGATCTTTACTGTATCCTTTATACACTTTATTGAAGTCACTCAGTATTTACTATTTATATACGTATTTATGTATATTGTTTTAACCCAAAATATCCTTTTAAACCATTTATGCACTTAATTGCTTTGCTTGTGGTTTCATGACTATTCATTACATGATACATAATAACATGTGAGTTACACAAAACAACATTAACAAAAATGATACC
>NW_013699937.1:0-603 GCF_000517525.1 Limulus polyphemus | reverse complement strand
GTTATATAACAAACTTGTACTTCATCCTGGTGCAGTGGTTTACAACTTTAACACTATTAGTGACAGATATACTATATAACAAACTTGTAGTTCATTCTGGTGCAGTGGTTTATAACTTTAACACTATTAGTGACAGATCTATATATAACAAACTTGTAGTTCATCCTGGTGCAGTGGTTTATAAATTTAATTCTAGTAGTGACAGATCTATTATGTAACAAACATATAGTTCATCTTGGTGCAATGGTTTACAACTTTAACACTAGTAGTAACAGATCTATTTTAAAACAAACTTGTAGTTCATCCTAAGGGGTGGTTTACAACTTTAACACTAGTAATGACAGATCTATTATATAACAAACTTGTAGTTCATCCTGGTGCAGTGGTTTAAAACTTTAACACTATTAGTGACAGATATATTATATAACAAACTTGTAGTTCATCCTGGTGCAGTGGTTTACAACTTTAACACTAGTAGTGACAGATCTGTTATATAACAAACTTGTAGTTCATCCTGGTGCAGTGGTTTACAACTTTAACACTAGTAATGACAGATCTACTGTATAACAAACTGCAGTTCATTTTGGAGCAGAACTAATACAG
>NW_013699936.1:0-603 GCF_000517525.1 Limulus polyphemus | reverse complement strand
TAATAATTATGTAGACCTGATGAAGAAAGATCCACCTTTCAAAAGCTTCGGTTATAGAAGTTTATTTTTTGTTTCGTTTTTATGTAGACTGTACAGCAGTTAAAACTGAGGTGGTGCTTCTTCTTTCTGCCAGTTCTTACCCTGTTAGAATTAATAGTGAGACAAAACAACTGACATTTTGTTGTACAGAGCTTTATGTAAATTAATGTGCCACTCTTTGTAAAGAAATTGATGTTTCATCAATAGCCAATAATCATCTTGCATTGATTTCTTATCATTTGGTAACAAATAAAGGTATTAAACATAAAAAAGAGCTAAAGACTGATATGTCAAACAATTTGGCAATAAAGACTATATAGTGCTTAAAACTAGATGTGTTTAAAGTTATAATTGGGATGCTTTTCGTGGTCAATTTGGTGATTGGGTTAGAAGCTCTATGAATTTTAGATCTGTTGTTTATAAAAGTATGGATTGGGAAGTTTTGAATTGTGAGTATATTTTAACTGTGATGTTAATGTTTAGATTATTCCTAGTGTAGAATAAAGGATTAATTACAAAAAATTTTGCGTTATCTTTCAAAAAAATATCATAAATTTTAAAAAT
>NW_013699935.1:0-603 GCF_000517525.1 Limulus polyphemus | reverse complement strand
TTTTAGTTTTTCTCCCCCCCCCCCCCAAATCAAAATTACAGTAATAAAAGTGGATTGTATGCTGGATTAGTATTATTGTAACAAGAGGGGGATAACTAGAGAGAGGGCGTTAATTAGGGACAATCGGTATATAATCCTCTCCAAGTTGTTCAGCGGTAAGTACGAAGGATTATAACGATTAAAATCGAAGTTCTATCCCTGCTGTCGGCACAACACAGATAGCCCTTCGCTTAGCGACAAACAAACAAAACGAATTTTTTCAGTTATTTTAGTTAAAATTATACTCCGTCCCCCTATGCCTCATTTTCTGTATATTGTTTGTTTGCTTATTTGTTTGTTGTTAAGTGTAAAGCTACAGAATGAGCTATCTGTGCTGTTTCTAGAACAGGTATCAAAACCCGATTTTTAGCGTTAGCAGCCCTTAGACTTGATGAAATGGTGTACAGCTTATAATTATGGTCGAAGTCATTTTTATTTTGCTCTGTTAACATTAAGACTTGAGATTTAAAGTTCTTTGAGCAGTAATCTTCAAGTTTTTGTTTCCTTTTCTCAGTCTTTCTCATGTACACATATCTCTTTTCGTTGCTATATACTCCACCCCCC
>NW_013699934.1:0-603 GCF_000517525.1 Limulus polyphemus | reverse complement strand
ACACTATATAACACGTTACAGTTTAGTAATGTAGAACATACTATATAACACGTTACAGTTTAATAACATATAACACACTATTATAACACGTTACAGTTTAATAATATATAACACACTATATAGCACGTTACAGTTTAGTAATATATAACACACTATATAACACGTTACAGTTTAATAATATATAAGACACTATATAACACGTTACAGTTTAATAATATAGAACATACTATATAACACGTTACAGTTTAATAATATATAACACGTTACAGTTTAATAATATATAACACGTTACAGTTTAGTAATATATAACACACTATATAACACGTTACAGTTTAATAATATATAAGACACTATATAACACGTTACAGTTTAATAATATAGAACATACTATATAACACGTTACAGTTTAATAATATATAACACACTATATAACACGTTACAGTTTAATAATATATAACACGTTACAGTTTAATAATATATAACATACTATATAACACGTTACAGTTTAGTAATGTAGAACATACTATATAACACGTTACAGTTTAATAATATATAACACGTTACAGTTTAATAATATATAACACACTATATAACACGTTACAG
>NW_013699933.1:0-603 GCF_000517525.1 Limulus polyphemus | reverse complement strand
GGGCAGAGCACAGATAGCCCATTGTGCAGCTTTGTGCAAACAAACAAACCTATCTTTCAAGATATTGTATACAACTTATTTAAATCTCAAATTGTTACCATATGCTTCTTCTTACAAATTTAAAAACTTGTAAGTTTTAAGTAAAATGATCAAGTTACACAAATATATTATGTTGAGGAAAGAGAGAAGCAAAATAAAAAACAACAACAAAAACGAAATATCAAAAAGTTTAATTTCTTGATGTGAGTACTCTGGTCACTGTCACGTCCTCAGGCACGAACCACGAAAAAAAAAGAAAGAGTTAAACCAAAGCAGTTAATACTTCTGGGAGATGAAAAGAAAATTCTTATTTCACGATCCAGTCTAGTTTCCCGTTTAGTTGTGAGTCGAGATCAATTTAAAAACCAGAAGTTTTGCTCCTCTGCTTATAAGTTTATTTTTTAAAATATAAGTCCAATTTGGTGTATTCTCGTATCGTGAAAACGATATTTTCTGTTGTTGAAAATAGTTCTATAGAAATACTATTTTGATATAAAAAACACATAGAGAAAAATATTAAAGATACCAGGGAGAAAATTTCTTATCTTAACTTATTCGATTTGG
>NW_013699932.1:0-603 GCF_000517525.1 Limulus polyphemus | reverse complement strand
CTAAACTAAGCAGAACAAAAACCAACTATACCTAGATGGGGGACTCCTCGAAGTCGCCACACCTGTAAAATTATTAGGGCTAATTTAAGATTCAAAACGTGGATTAAATATATTAAGAGTATCAAAACTCGGATCTGGCTTAGAGCGAGATATCTTGCAAGTCTGGCCGGTAGCAAGTAATCAAGGAGCTCCACCAGACACTACACTCAAAATATATAAAACATATATTAGGCCAGTTACAGAATACGCATTCCAGGCATGGCTGATGTATCTAACACAAGGACAGGACACCTACAACAAACTTAACATTTTTACACATATGCTCAATCAACCCTCGGTTATCTAACAGACTCCTTGAAATCTCGGACTATAAGAAAGATAAAAACGACCTGATGAGTAACTTAGAAGAGTAACTTATAACTTATATCATATTTGATTAACAAGATCGGAGTTGATATTATTAAAATGGCCACTTAGCGCTAAGGCATTACAAAATATGTCCGAGACATTTATATATTTTATTTTAAAAAGGGTTTATTTTATGAGTACTAAAATAAATTTCTTTGTGTATATTACACTAATACTTCAGTGGACTGTAGGTAT
>NW_013699931.1:0-603 GCF_000517525.1 Limulus polyphemus | reverse complement strand
TAGAAATACCTGGAGAAGTTACCAGTGAATAGTGGTCAATATTTGTGTAGAAATACCTGGAGAAGTTATCAGTGAATAGTGGTCAATATTTTGTGGACTGTGTTTCGCACCAGTACAGTAATTTGTGTCTTCTCGTGGATTGGAAAGTGGATGTGGTCATCGTTAGTTGTCACATGACCTTACATGCCCACCTATACATTAAATAATCAGCAAAAGCAACACATATATATCTTTACATTGTTTTTTAATGAGAATTAACGATAAATACGTATTTGAATTAGCTGTTGGTAGTTACTCGGTTTCACTTGTTTGAGTTAGCTTTTGGTAGTTACTCGGTTTCACTTGTTTGAGCTAGCTGTTGGTAGTTACTCGGTTTCACTTGTTTGAGTTAGCTGTTGGTAGTTACTCGGTTTCACTTGTTTGAGTTAGCTGTTGATAGTTACTAGGTTTCGTGTGTTTGAGCTAGCTGTTGGTAGTTACTCGGTTTCACTTGTTTGAGTTAGCTGTTGCTATTTATTCGGTTTCACTTGTTTGAGTTAGCTATTGGTACTTACTCGGTTTCACTTGTTTGAGTTAGCTATTGGTAGTAACTCGGTATCACTT
>NW_013699930.1:0-537 GCF_000517525.1 Limulus polyphemus | reverse complement strand
TATATGTATAAATATATATATATATACATATATCGTTGTTAATGTTTAATGAGAAGTTTTTATTTACCATATAGATATATATCGATGTGCATGTTTAATCAGAAATTTTATTTACCATATGTAGATATATATATATATCGTTCTAAATTTTTAAATAGAAGTTTTTATTTACCATATATGTATATATATATATATATATAAACATATCGTTGTAAAAGTTCAGTCAGAAGTTTTTATTTACCATATATGTATATATCGTTGTGAATGTTTAATCAGAGGTTTTTATTTACCATATATGTATGTATATGTCGTTGCTAATTTTTAATCAGAAGCTTTTATTTACCATATATATATATATATCGTTGTGAATGTGTAAACATAAGTTTTATTTACCATATATGTATACTTATATACCGTTGTAACTGTTTAATCAGGAGTTTTTATTTACCATATATATATATCGTTGTGAATGTTTAATCAAAGGTTTTTATTTACCATATATGTATATATATATATCGTTGTTAATGTTTAATCAGA
>NW_013699929.1:0-603 GCF_000517525.1 Limulus polyphemus | reverse complement strand
TTTTTTATTGTCCAAAATTATTCTTTCCTGGATAAAATATCACAAGGTTCAGTTAAACAGTAAAGTCTAGATTATTTACCAAACCCCAAATTAAATAATTATGTTCTTTTAGGCAAAAAAAAAAGAAAAACAACAGCAACAAACAAAACAAGAAGAAGAAGAAAAAACAAATTTTCAGGATCCAAGTCACTGAAATATACCCGTTTAAAGAAAATCACGTTTCAATATCCTAGTTAGTAAAATACTCTTTTTTTAAAGAAACGTGTTTCAATGTTCTACTCACTGAAACATATATATTTAAGAAGCAACACATGTTTCAGTATTCTAGCTACAGAAATGCACCTGTATAAAGAAACAAAAATACACGTTTCAATGTCAATGTCACTAAAATACACCTGTTTAAATTATATGTATGTCGAAGCAACGATGTGTATTATAAGATTTTCTATAATGAGTTATAAAAATTTCAAAGTAAAGTCCTCATCTACGATGTTGACTGACACTAACTTTAACTAACAGAAATTATTCATTAAAAGAATACAGCTGTATCTTACTGTTGTAAAAATGATGTATAAAAAAATTGTTGTTTTTATAAGACCAGTA
>NW_013699928.1:0-603 GCF_000517525.1 Limulus polyphemus | reverse complement strand
CCAAGTTTAATGTACCCATATGTGCATTCAGCCTTTGTAGGCATGAATTGCAGCCAAACAAGTGTGGTCTATAAAATAGGTGTAGAAAAACAACAAGCCAAAAACAGGTATCCTGCCATGTTCTCTAGAGATAGCCATTCTGACATGTGTGCTGCTCCATGTCAGCGTGCAGCTTGAATACTGGAACAGACATGGATGGTCTCATAAATTCCACACATCCAAAAACACAAAAAGGATCAAGCTCATTTCTCTTGGAGAAGAGAATATTTTTGAACAGCTTAACTTGCTAATCGTAAAACATATATACCAGATAGATATATAACTATATACTATTGTGATTTATTTCATGGTAAGTATTAGCAAAATTTTGATTTCACAGAAAAATATGATTTGAGGAAAAATAGTTAACTTCAAGTAAACTCTATTCCACCTTCTGTGTATATAAAATGTTAATGAAATTTGAATTTTGCATTTCTAAATAGAGCTGGTATTTAGCAAACTTAATACATACTTGTGTAATATACTGTGCATCAGCCTGATTTGGAAACAAAAGACCATTTTCTTTCAATTGGAGTATTATGTCATTGAACAGCTCATCTCTTT
>NW_013699927.1:0-603 GCF_000517525.1 Limulus polyphemus | reverse complement strand
TTTAAGTTTGTATGTGTTATTCTCTACAACATTGTCACGGAAGTTTGAAGGCATATAATTACCTAGAGCACTGTTATTGATGTTTGTATGTATGTTATCCCCCTATAGCACCATCAAGGAAGTTTGTATATATGTTACTCTCTAGGGCCCCGTTGTTTAAGTTTGTATGTGTTATTCTCTACAACATTGTCACGGAAGTTTGAAGGCATATAATTACCTAGAGCACTGTTAATGATGTTTGTATGTATGTTATCCCCCTATAGCACCGTCAAGGAAGTTTGTATATATGTTACTCTCTAGGGCCCCGTTGTTTAAGTTTGTATGTGTTATCCTCTACAACATTATCACGGAAGTTTGAAGGCATATAATTACCTAGAGCACTGTTATTGATGTTTGTATGTATGTTATCCCCCTATAGCACCGTCAAGGAAGTTTGTATACAAGCAAAGAAAAATATTTTCGAAAAGGAAGTAAATGTAGAAATGGCTAACATCAACCATCCAAAAACAATGCAAACATGACAGTAGGAATGGCCTTTGCATCATCTCTACATAATAGCAGAGGCACACAGTGTAGTAGAATGTTAATAGACAAAAATAAGAT
>NW_013699926.1:0-603 GCF_000517525.1 Limulus polyphemus | reverse complement strand
AATACACGAGATTCTACCATCTGGAGATTTTCTCGTTAAACGTCATATCGTAAATGTAAGTAATTGCCCTCATTGCAAGTTATATGAAACATATGGACTATTTATTTTTTGATTGTTTTCTTGTCTCATCTGTGTGGGACTATTGCTCTATATTTTTGAAGCATTGTTTTGGTTCTAATAAATTAACTAAATCGCAGATATTATTCCATACTAAATTTACATGTTGCTATGCCTGTAATATTGTATTTATGGAAACGATGTACACTATTTGGTTGTGTCGTAATGAAGCCCATTTCAGCGGGAGAACGTTCACAACGTTGTCTATTTGGAATCGTTGTAAACGACGTATTTACAGAAAATACAAGACAGATATATATCGTGATTCAATTGTATTTACACCGAAGTGGGCTCATTGCGTACCACTAATCAAATAATTATTATTATCATTAACTGATTTTGACAGGTATTGTAATCCTGTGAAAGGTTCATTTTACTAATCGTTATATTGTGTTATTTTATTTATTTTTTTTATGAATTTACAATATGTTGTATATATTTAGAATTTATTTTGATAATAAAAAAAAGAAAAAAAAGCAACGTCGG
>NW_013699925.1:0-603 GCF_000517525.1 Limulus polyphemus | reverse complement strand
TAAATATATAGAAATATTGTAATAATACATTGTTTAAATGTGAACGTCCCTTACCTCCCTTAAAAGTAGAATGCAAGAGTTGATAATGCTCACCAGATTATGATATCATCCTCTTTCCTTTGTTGATAAAGGGTGTTCCTAATAACCCTTTTTGTGTGACTCCGAGCGCTGTTGTTTCGCTCTTTGTTTGTTTGCTGCTTTCAATGATAAGAGCAATTTTTCCCTTGTTGTATTATCTGGTAAAGTTATCATGTCCACACCGGAGTTGTTAGAAAAAGTTCATTGTCCGTCTATTCCTTGTTTTTAATAAACACGATTTATCCTCTTGAAATGTGATTACCTTCTTATCTCTTAATGAACATATCACGACTGCAGTAGTTCCCGTTTACTTTCTCGCCGTCATTTCTGTAAAATTTATGTACGTAAAATACTCAAGAGGATTTATGTTAGCATATAGGGAGTTTTATTCAGAAAGTAACAAATAGGGCTGATCTTAGTTGCTTTGGAGGTGTTACTTTAGAACAGTGGTTCCCAACCTTTTCTCCACCAAGGACACCTTTTATTATCATTTTTCCCCCCACGGACCCCATATTTTTGAAAGAT
>NW_013699924.1:0-603 GCF_000517525.1 Limulus polyphemus | reverse complement strand
ATTAGCACAGATAGCAGTTACAGTCAATCCCTCTATTCAATGGTATAGAGTAGCCCAAGAGTTGGCAGTGGATGGTGTGTCTAGTCTATCACTTCAGAATTAGCACAGATAGCAGTTACAGTCAATCCCTCTATTCAATGGTATAGAGTAGCCCAAGAGTTGGCAGTGGATGGTGTGTCTAGTCTATCACTTCAGAATTAGCACAGATAGCCTTCATGTAGCTTTAAACAAAATTCATCCTCTTTCATAGGTTTCTGCTACATCTCGGGAATACCAGCAACCGATATTAAAAGTCCTGGTTGTATTCACACGAAACTGGTTGAATTATGTTTTATGTTCTTTGAGTAGCATACTTTTACTTCAGATAAAAATATAACAATGGGATGGCATGACTAAGTTGCAGTACAACAGCATAAGTACCAGTTATTAAAAATCTAACATAAGATATATTAAATACAATAACACCAGGGGGAGTTAATAATTGCACTTTATTTTTAAAATAAATAAATAAATACATCATAATTTTTTTGGAAAAGAAACATTGATACATACAGTTTTTATTATAACGTCAACATGTACAAACCGACTAATGAAGCCTCTGTT
>NW_013699923.1:0-603 GCF_000517525.1 Limulus polyphemus | reverse complement strand
TTCTACTGTCAATAACTCCTATTCAGTTCTACTGAAACTTTACACACTGTAGTGAGTCTTTGGAATTTAGGCTGAGTAACAAATTAGGTTTGTTTTTATAATTATTCATACATTGTACTACCCAATTTCTGGTTCTCAGCAATATATTTGATGTCTCTCAGTATTTTGTAATAGTCAGGATAGAGAGTTATGCATATTATTGGAATGAGGTTACCGGGTTATGTATGCTATTGGAGTGAGGGTTACTGGATTATGTGTACTGTTTGAATGAGGGTTGCCAGGGTATGTATACAGGTTGAATGAGGGTTGCAAAGTTATACATAATATTGGAATGAGAGTTACCAGGTTGTACCTGCTGTTGGAATGAGTTTGCCAGATTATGTATGTTGTTACTATGAGTGTGTATGGTTGGCTTGATTGAGTAAGAGCATATTGTCAGGGTTTGAGTACAAGGCTGTATCTTGTGGACTTGAGTCCTGGGAATGAATATCTTAGATTGTTGGCCTCTAAGCCTGTTGTTTTCTGGTAGCAAAACTGGTAGAACCTCAGTCTTCCAACACTTCTTTCCTTGTAGTAAAGTTGGTAGAACATTGATCTTACAAC
>NW_013699922.1:0-603 GCF_000517525.1 Limulus polyphemus | reverse complement strand
GAATTACATAGAACCATAATCGTACATGAATTACCTAGAACCATAATCATACATGAATTACCTAGAACCATAATCATACATGAATTACATAGAACCATAATCGTACATGAATTACATAGAACCATAATCGTACATGAATTACATAGAACCATAATCATACATGAATTACCTAGAACTATATTCATACATGAATTACCTAGAACCACAATGATACATGAATTACATAGAACCATAATCGTACATGAATTACATAGAACCATAATCGTACATGAATTACCTAGAACCATAATCATACATGAATTACCTAGAACCATAATCATACATGAATTACATAGAACTATAATCATACATGAATTACCTAGAACCATTATCATACATGAATTATCTAGAACCATTATCATACATGAATTACCTAGAACCATTATGATACATGAATTACCTAGAACCATTATCATACATGAATTACCTAGAACCATAATCATACATGAATTACCTAGAACCACAATCGTACATGAATTACCTAGAACCACAATCGTACACGAATTACCTAGAACCATAATCGTACACGAATTATCTAGAACCATAATTGTACATGAATTATCT
>NW_013699921.1:0-603 GCF_000517525.1 Limulus polyphemus | reverse complement strand
CAGAAAGAACTCCATATTGGTTTAGGGTGTAGATTTTAAGCCAGTTATTGTCCTTTTAATTAAACTCTCTGTTATTAAAGTTTTATCTCTTCTGTGGAGAACAGTTAAGACTTCTCTCCTCGATGTGTTTGTTCTTTGGCTCTACATTATTTAAAAAATATTCTTCCTCGAAAGTGCTGTGACATATTCCTCCAGTCACAAGTCTACTCGTGGTGGCATCGAACGTCTAATGTATTTACATTACATATATGCACCGTTTCAACAAAGTACAATTAATCTTCTGTACGAGGACCACATACACATTAATCAAAACTAATAGAAAACACATAATCTTTTGTTATATGTTAAAGCAGAGACGTCGCAAGGCACTGACACACAGGGCCCGTTCCCCGATTGTATTTGACAGTACCCCAAATCCCCCGTTGGTGTATTGAAAAATCGGAATAGAAAAGCATGATATATATCATACTGAAACGCCGAAAATTCCCGCGGCTGTGGGCCCGAGCCACGAACCTAGGGATGTCTTTGGGTTAAGGAATCTCGTAAGGACAAGAAACAACCTGACGACGTTTCGCTCTTTATGCTGAGGCCCTCTTCAGGCAT
>NW_013699920.1:0-604 GCF_000517525.1 Limulus polyphemus | reverse complement strand
ATTGAAAGTTACCACTGTTCACACCAAATGTAAAATCATGCCTTCAGCATATTATTTGACGTTCCAGCTGTTGTCGCCAACCACACTGTATCTTGATCAGTATGCTGGGCAAGTAACGACGACATAAAATTAATCTCTTGGAGTCAATATTACGTCAGTAAACCAATAAAACTATCGTCACCGGATCTGTGTTGTGAACGGAAACTTCCATGCTCGCCTACATGAAAAAATATCGCTCATTTTCATGAATATCAACATTAGATGAAAATAAGTTTATATGATTCTTGTAATATGTTCCCAACAGACGTCATTCAGTTATGCCAGGAAAGGAATCAACAGTACTGACAAACCTCAAGCGTCAAATGTTTCAAGTTACTTCGAGGATAAACGGTACTGACAAATGGACAAGCGTCAAATGTCACAAGTTACTTCGAGGATAAACGGTACTGACAAATGGACAAGCGTCAAATGTCACAAGTTACTCCGAGGATAAACGGTACTGACAAATGACAAGCGTCAAATATCACAAGTTACTCTGAGGATAAACGGTACTGACAAATGACAAGCGTCAGATGTTACAAGTTACTCCGAGGATAAACGGTCT
>NW_013699919.1:0-604 GCF_000517525.1 Limulus polyphemus | reverse complement strand
ATAATCGCACTTCTATAAGGTATCCTGGGTATCTTTATGGAAAAACTGCTATATTTATAGAAGTGCGATTATATTTATACAGCTGTGGATAGGTATCCTGGGTATCTTTATGGAAAAACTGCTATATTTATAGAAGTGCGATTATTATCCACAGCTGTATAAATATAATCGCACTTCTATAAATATAGCAGTTTTTCCATAAAGATACCCCGAATACCTATCCAAAGCTGTATGAATATAATCGCACTTCTATAAAAATAGCAGTTTTTCCATAAAGATACCCAGGATACCTTTCCACAGCTGTATAAATATCTCCACTTACATTTATTTTACAAATACACCTAATTATATTTATTGTATCAGTGTGTCTGTTAATACTTGTTGTAAGAATGTAGAAATTCAGTATATTTCATTATGAAAAAGAAAGGAAAGAAAAGTAAAATCCACCTCCGAAGACGAAAGTGTCTTAAATTAAAATAATTTGTTTGTTTCAGAATCTCTCGCAAAGCTACACAATGATTATCTGTATGTTCAATCATTGCATGTTCAACCATATCCTAATTTTAAACTGATAGACTAAAGGAAAGGCTACTAGTCAACAGAA
>NW_013699918.1:0-604 GCF_000517525.1 Limulus polyphemus | reverse complement strand
ACGAGTCAGTACCAGGTACTTACAAGATCGTTAGATAATAGTTTGTTTGTTTGTTTTTTGAATTTCGCGCAAAGCTACACGAGGGCTATCTGCGCTAGCCGTCCCTAATTTAGCAGTGTAAGACTAGAGGGAAGGCAGCTAGTCATCACCAATTTTTTTATGGGTTGAACTTTTCTCCTGGAACCTTAACGCTCACAACAAGAATCCCAAATCCCTTTTTCTTAGAGATTTGAATATATTTATCTAAAGTCATTAGGAAGCTAAAGTGAGTAAAGAAGGAGTTTGTTGTGTGCTAATTTTCTGAAAAGAATAGAACACATCCAAAAAGATCTATACAGCAATAAACATAGAGCACGTGTTTGACAGTCCTAGTTTTGATGTATTCCAATATGAACATATCATCAGAATAATTATAAATTATATATATATATAAAAGAAATTTACTAAGAACACTTAAAATGAATAATCTAGCTAACTGAATTTTCATATTTAGCAGCTATTTGTTATTAAATTTACTATTTACTGAAATGTTTCCAAAATAGCAGAAAGCGGTTAGTAACTATAATATTAGTTAGCATTATGTGTTTTTGAACATAAGCACTTA
>NW_013699917.1:0-604 GCF_000517525.1 Limulus polyphemus | reverse complement strand
CGTTAGAGTTTCCGTTGACTTTGTTCCATTCTTAAGTACCAAGTACGTTAGAGTTCCCGTTGATTCTGTTCCATTCTTAAGTACCAAGAAAGATAGATTTCGTGTTACATTCTTGAGTTAACCAAGGACGTTAGAGTTTCCACTACATTCTTGAGTTAACCAAGGAAGTTAGAGTTTCCACTACATTCTTGAGTTAACCAAGGACGTTAGAGTTTCCACTACATTTTTGAGTTAACCAAGGAAGTTAGAGTTTCCACTACATTCTTGAGTTAACCAAGGACGTTAGAGTTTTCACTACATTCTTGAGTTAACCAAGGAAGTTAGAGTTTCCACTACATTCTTGAGTTAACTCAAGACGCTAGAATGTCTGTAAATCATATTCTCAACGTCCGAGTAAGTAAGTAAATGTGAAGATAAAAAAACTTTAATACATAAATAGTTTAATTTCATACTCGACGTGTGTGTTCAAAAACTTCAAATTTGTGATCTTTTGTTATTGGATTGCTAGAATTCAACTATTGCGGACGTAAAATTGTGCTAACAATTTCTTACAGTGTTTTCTGACATCCAGTTCTTTAACAATTTCTTACAGTGTTTTCTGACA
>NW_013699916.1:0-604 GCF_000517525.1 Limulus polyphemus | reverse complement strand
CTCAATTCCAATTACAAGTTTGAGATATGTAAATCATAGCATAGCTGAAAGGTACAATACTATAACAACATAATAGTTTAATTCATCTGGAACGTTACATAGCGCGTGCCACGTTTATCAAATAACAGCTAGTGATTTGCATAACTTTAATTATAAGTACAATGAAAGTTACATATCTGTTTTGTTTTTTTCATACCCGATCTGCTTATTTTCTAACACGGTTGAAACTGTAGGCACTGCAGATAATCAACTGTTTTCTCTCTTAGAAAGTAAGTAATAATCAGATACATGTACTAACTATATGAGCTAGTTAAGTAGTAATATTGTCTTACTTAGACGTGTAGAAAATAACGTGCGTGCTTGTTTTCCTATTTGTGAACATCCTTACTTAACTACTATTGGTTCAGTAAAACTGTATATGAAGTTTTTAAGTTTATCGCATTTGGGATCACATTCAACTGAATTTTAAACAGCTATTATGGATACTTGTATATGTATGTATGAAGATATGTATATCTCACTCTTTTTGTAACTGAACTACAAACGTACTCAAAGTAGTAGCTTCCGGTTAGTTACTATCATTATGTTGAACTTCAGCAGATAG
>NW_013699915.1:0-604 GCF_000517525.1 Limulus polyphemus | reverse complement strand
TATATATATATATATATATATATATATATGTATATATATATGTGTGTGTTATGACTTTTGGATAAAGACTGAAAGTGGGAAGATTTTTTGATTTTTTTCAAATAGAGATTTGAATTTGTATTAAGTTCATTATTGTTTTACAGTGCTGATTTGATCACCTATATATATATATATACACACACATATTTTTCATATGCCAATAATTACTATTTTAGGTGATTACCTACAGAAGATCATTGAAATTTTAATGATATCTAAAGAAATTCTGAAATATTATGCTTTCAACTTTAAAAACAATTAGGTACATTTCACATATTATTCTTTTTTAAACATCAAACATTTTTTCCCAAAACCTAATTGTTATAAAATCTAACAATAAATATTCTTAATATCACTTTCACATAGATGCAAGTAATCACAAATAAGTCCTAAACCCTTAATATCAAACATGTTTACAGCCAACATGATTTGAGTATAACTTTTTGAATGTCTGACCTGTGAGAAATAGCACAGTGATTTATTAGTTTTGAATAATATTATAGGTGAAAAAAATCAAAATGTACCATGTTAACAAAAAATATGTTCTCCTTGACACTGGAAAGTA
>NW_013699914.1:0-604 GCF_000517525.1 Limulus polyphemus | reverse complement strand
TAATGATAAATCTCTTTTTAGAGTCTGTATAAAAGTCGTTATTAGAGTGTAGAGTGGTATATTTAGAGTCTGTAGAGATGTATCATTACTGATATAAAACTCGTTATTACAGTGTGGAGTGGTATAAGTGTGGAGTGGTATTAATAACGAGTTTTATATCAGTAATGATACATCTATACAGACTCTCGTTATTAACGTGTGGAGTGGTATATCTATGATATAAAAAGATGTATCATTACTATACAGACTCTAAACTATACCACTCCACACTCTAATAACGAGTTTTATATCAGTTATTAGAGGGTGGAGTGGTATATTTAGAGTCTGTAGAGATGTATCATTACTGATATAAAACTCGTTATTAGAGTGTGGAGTGGTATATTTAGAGTCTGTATAGATGTATCATTACATCAGTAATGATACATCTATACAGACTCTAACTATACCACTCCACACTCTAATAACGAGTTTTATATCAGTAATGATACATCTCTACGGACTCTAAATATACCACTCTACACTCTAATAACGAGTTTTATATCAGTAATGATACATCTCTACAGACTCTAAATATATCACTCCACACTCTAATAACGAGTTTTAT
>NW_013699913.1:0-604 GCF_000517525.1 Limulus polyphemus | reverse complement strand
GTTCTACTGAACAAATACCTATGGCACATGAAACTTTCTACCAAACAAATACATATGGTACATAAAACGTTTTACTAAACAAATACCCTTGGTACATGAAAAGTTCTACCAAACAAATACCAATGGTACATGAAACGTTCTACCAAACAAATACCCATGGTACGTGAAACTTTCTACCAAAAAATACCCATGGTAGATGAACCTTTCTACCAAACAAAGACCTATGGTACATGAAACTTTATATTAAACAAATATCCATGGTATATGAAAGGTTTTACCAAACAAATACCCATGGTGCATGAAACGTTCTATCAAAAAAATACTTGTGGTATATGAAACGTTCTACCAAAAAATACCCATGGTAGATGAAACTTTCTACCAAACAAATACCTATGGTACATGAAAGGTGCTGACAAACAAATACCCACGGTTCGTTAAATATTCTACCAAACAAAGACTTATGGTACATGAAACAGCATACCAAACAATTATATATGGTACATGAAACATTCTATCGATGTTACATGAAACTTTTTATTAAACAAATACCTATGGTACATAAAACTTTTTATTAAACAAATACCCATGGTACATGAAATGTTGT
>NW_013699912.1:0-604 GCF_000517525.1 Limulus polyphemus | reverse complement strand
CTTAATATCAAGACATCTGCCACTTACCAGGAACCTGACTACTTAAACTTAATACTTAATATCAAGACATCTGCCACTTACCAGGAACCTGACTACTATACTTAATACTTAATATCAAGACATCTGCCGCTTTCCAGAAACCTGACTACTTGTACTTAATACTTAATATCAAGACATCTGTCACTTACCAGGAACCTGACTACTTATACTTAATACTTAATATCAAGACATCTGCCGCTTTCCAGAAACCTGACTACTTATACTTAATACTTAATATCAAGACATCTGCCGCTTTCCAGAAACCTGACTACTTGTACTTAATACTTAATATCAATACATCTGCCGCTTTCCAGAAACCTGACTACTTATACTTAATACTTAATATCAAGACATCTGCCGCTTTCCAGAAACCTGACCACTTATACTTAATACTTAATATCAAGACATCTGCCGCTTTTCAGAAACCTGACTACTTATACTTAATATCAAGACATCTGCCACTTACCAGAAACCTGACTACTTATGCTTAATATTTAATATCAAGACATCTGCCACTTACCAGGAACCTGACTACTTAATACTTAATATCAAGACATCTGCCACT
>NW_013699911.1:0-604 GCF_000517525.1 Limulus polyphemus | reverse complement strand
GTGGATTTTATGTTAATCTCAGAACTACTAAACAACGTAGTAACTACAGGGTTCATGACCTCTTACTCCAGATGATGTCCTAACTGTAGTGTGTTAAGGTAACATTATTAATGGTAATTAACGTAAATTGGGCACACAGCCAGAGTTACACATTTCACTATTCCTTTTGGGGTACATCTTACATCATGTTTAGTAGTTCTGAGATTAACATAAAATTCACATCTTACATCGCATATGTTCCTGTGAGTCTTTGTGTGTTGTCGTGGTTCTCCGACCTGTGTCCACTGTAGTTGTAAGGATAAAACTGTCAAAGACTCACAGGAACATGTGACAGTTTTATCCTTACAACTACAGTGGACACAGGTCGGAGAACCACGACAACACACAAAGACTCATCGGAACATATGACAGTTTTATCCTTACAACTACAGTGGACACAGGTCGGAGAACCACGACAACACACAAAGACTCACAGGAACACATGATAGTTTTATCCTTACAACTACAGTGGACACAGGCCGGAGAACCACGACAAACACAAAGACTCACAGGAACATATGACAGTTTTATCCTTACAACTACAGTGGACACAGGTCTTAGAACC
>NW_013699910.1:0-604 GCF_000517525.1 Limulus polyphemus | reverse complement strand
CTCTCATGATGACTTTAAATGAGTTATGGTGTAGAGTTATACAGCAAACCATACAATACTTGATTATTATATTTAATTCATTACTCTCATGATGACTTTAAATGAGTTATGGTGTGGAGTTATACAGCAACCATACAATACTTGATTATTATATTTAATTCATTGTATATTCTTATATATACGTTCAATTTATCATCTAGTGGTTGATTCTATGTACCTAGAGTTACATCTTGGTCAGCTAAATTCGTATACAACTTTTGATAATTTTAATGGGGATATTTTGTCTTCACAGGGGTAAAATAATTGTGTTCTACTCTGAAATGTTGATAAAAGCATTAAGTTTAAATATGGTCTAACCCTACCTGTTTAGTAGTTTTTTTTTTCATCTAAAATATATCAGACCATAACAAAACTATAATTACAGATGTTCTGGAACATCACATTTTATATTTGGTCTCTGGAACTTTATTGAGATACTTTCGATTAATAGTATTAATCACATTTTGAGGTAATCCTTTTTACTTAGCAATTAATTACTATTGTAGAAATATTCAGTTCCTATTGTAGATAGCTTGTTTGTTTGTTTTGAATTTCGCACAAAGCT
>NW_013699909.1:0-604 GCF_000517525.1 Limulus polyphemus | reverse complement strand
AACTTCAATTGTTTCCTATTACAGTATAATAAGGTTTGTCTTACAAAATGTATTGAATACAAGATTATTTCTATTCAGTCACGTGTTAGGATAATTGTTGATCACATATTCTAGCTGTAGATATCTACACAAGGACAAGTTTGATTGGTTAATTGTTTCAGAGTGCTGTGTACGTTTTTAAATATTTACATGAAGATAGGATGTAGATCAGTTTAAAGCTGACAGTAGAAAATCATAATAGTTTACAAGTGGATCGCGTTGTTTATTAGTTCAAGTGGATCGGGTTGTTTATTAGTTAAAGTGGATAGGGCTGTTTATTAGTTCAAATGGATCGGGTTGTTTATTAGTTCAAGTGGATCGGGTTGTTTATTAGGTCGAAGCTACTGCATTTAGCCTTTTTATTTTTTTAGGGACATTTATCGGTATGTTTGTCTTTCCAAACATTTCTTGCATTTTTATCACAGATAGGTTAATTTTGTTTGTTCGTTTTCCTGCCTCCCGATGGCTCAGCGGTATGTCTGCGGACTTGCAACGCTAGAAATCGGGCTTTGATACCCGTTGTGGGCGGAGCACAGATAGCCCATGGTGTAGCTTTGTGCTTAAC
>NW_013699908.1:0-604 GCF_000517525.1 Limulus polyphemus | reverse complement strand
GTAGCACCAAGTATTGTGTATTGATAATGATATAACTAAGAAGTAGCACCAAGTATTGTGTATTGATAACTATGTTAATGAACGCTTGATTCCCTCCATAACTTATATTGAATCTAGTTGTTACATCGCTGCCCACCAAGATGGTGCTCGTGCGTTTGGTTTGTTTTGAATTTCCATAATTTATCAGTAACACCACCCACCGCCAACTCTTGGGCTACTCTTTATATAAGTACCTTGTATATGCGTGTACTAAGATAATATATATCTATGTATATATATATATGATGTAAAATATGTTTAGCAGTAACTGATAAAGATAATAGTACTATTATATATTAATATTTTATGTTCAGTAGTAACTGATAAAGATAATAGTACTACTATATATTAATATTTTATGTTTAGCAGTAACTGATAAAGATAATAGTACTACTATATATTAATGTTTTATGTTCAGCAGTAACTGATAAAGATAATAGTACTACTATATATTAATATTCTATGTTTAGCAGTAACTGATAAAGATAATAGTACTACTATATATTAATATTCTATGTTTAGCAGTAACTGATAAAGATAATAGTACTACTACATATTAATATTC
>NW_013699907.1:0-604 GCF_000517525.1 Limulus polyphemus | reverse complement strand
AGTGTTTAAGGTGTACTCTAGGTATGTATGAGTGTTTAAAGTGTACTCTAGGTATGTATCAGTGTTTAAAGTGTACTCTAGGTATGTCTCAGTGTTTAAGGTGTACTCTAGGTATGTATCAGTGTTTAAGGTGTACTCTAGGTATGTATGAGTGTTTAAAGTGTACTCTAGGTATATATCAGTGTTTAAAGTGTACTCTAGGTATGTCTCAGTGTTTAAGGTGTACTCTAGGTATGTATCAGTGTTTAAGGTGTACTCTAGGTATGTATCAGTGTTTAAAGTGTGCTCTAGGTATGTATCGGTGTTTAAAGTGTGCTCTAGGTATGTTTCAGTGTTTAAAGTGTGCTCTAGGTATGTATCGATGTTTAAAGTGTGCTCTAGGTATGTATCGATGTTTAAAGTGTGCTCTAGGTATGTATCAGTGTTTAAAGTGTACTCTAGGTATGTCTCAGTGTTTAAGGTGTACTCTAGGTATGTATGAGTGTTTAAGGTGTACTCTAGGTATGTATGAGTGTTTAAAGTGTACTCTAGGTATGTTTCAGTGTTTAAAGTGTGCTCTAGGTATGTTTCAGTGTTTAAAGTGTGCTCTAGGTATGTATGAGTG
>NW_013699906.1:0-604 GCF_000517525.1 Limulus polyphemus | reverse complement strand
TTCAAAACTGAGCCTAGAACTGGGCAATTAGAAGAATTTGTTAACTGATTACGATTTGAGCTTGTTAACCAATTACATTCAATCAATTAATTAATATTCACATAAGACTAATATTCATATTTTCCATTTGTTTTAGTTTTTAAAGACTTTTTTTTTCAATCTACCATTCATTTATTCTGACATACATCTTCAAGTAAACAATTTAGAATTAAAGTGCTTTTTTAACCCTAAACTACTGGACATGAAAATATATTATAAAAGTAACAAAACCTGTAAGAAGCTTAAAATATTATTAATACCATTCCTTGGGTTTTTTTTACCAATTTTCCTGACTCTGTTATTCCACTTAATTTCTGTTGAAGAAAATAAAAAACACTATTTGGTGACATTGATTTTAAACTAGAAAAACAGTTATTTTGGTTTGAATCCTTTGACACTAACTCAAGTAAAATTCTAGGACCATTGAAAACTGGGGGTGTTTAGAAATTATTTCTTTTCACCCCACTTGCAGTAAAAGATTTAGTGGGAGGAACTACACAAAGAAAACTAAACTATATATATATATATATATATATATATATATATACACACACATATATATATA
>NW_013699905.1:0-604 GCF_000517525.1 Limulus polyphemus | reverse complement strand
CTGGTAGAAGTTATATAGGACAGATCGTCTACAGGAACGTATTCTATACTGGTAGGAGTTATATAGGACAGATCGTCTAAAGGAACGTATTCCATACTGGTAGGAGTAATATAGGACAGATCGTCTACAGGAACGTATTTCTACACTCTACAGGAACGTATTCCATACTGGTAGGATTATATAGGACAGATCGTCTACAAACGTATTCCATACTGGTAGAAGTTATATAGGACAGATCGTCTACAGGAACGTATTCCATACTGGTAGGAGTTATATAGGACAGATCGTCTACACTCTACAGGAACGTATTCCATACTGGTAGGATTATATAGGACAGATCGTCTACAGGAACGTATTTCATACTGGTACAAGTTATATAGGACAGATCGTCTACAGGAACGTATTCCATACTGGTAGGAGTTATATAAGACAGATCGTCTGCAGGAACGTATTCTATACTGGTAGAAGTTATATAGGACAGATCGTCTACACTCTACAGGAACGTATTCCATACTGGAAGGAGTTATATAGGACAGATCGTCTACACTCTACAGGAACGTATTCCATACTGGTAGGATTTATATAGGACAAATCGTCTACACTC
>NW_013699904.1:0-604 GCF_000517525.1 Limulus polyphemus | reverse complement strand
ATACCCAGACATACTTATCATACTTTACTGTCTGAGATACCTAGACATACATATCATACTTTACTGTCTGAAATACCTAGACATACTTATCATACTTTACTGCCTGAAATACCTAGACATACTTATCATACATTACTGTCTGAGATACCTAGACATACTTTACTGTCTGAGATACCTAGACATACATATCATACTTTACTGTCTGAGATACCTAGACATACTTATTATACTTCTTAAAAAGTAGAGAGGCTTACTTAGTGACTCACCTTTTTTTCTTGGGAAGCATACATTTTTATTTACTAATTCACCATCTTTCTTGATAAGTATATATTTTTTATTTATTGACTCACCATCTTTATTTGGAGGTATATATATATTTTTATTCATTGACTCACCATGCTTCTTGGGAGGTATAGATGTTCATTTAATGACTCACCATCCTTCTTGGGAGGTATAGATTTCTATTTATTGACTCACCATCTTTCTTGGGAGGTATAGATGTTCATTTAATGACTCACCATCCTTCTTGGGAGGTATAGATTTTTATTTATTGACTCACCATTTTTTTGGGGAGGCACAGATTTTTATTTATTGACTCACCATG
>NW_013699903.1:0-604 GCF_000517525.1 Limulus polyphemus | reverse complement strand
TCAACCGTTCTTTAATCTATAAAGAACTGTAACTATTAAACATTCTATAATACGTTAAGAACTGTAACTATTAAACATTCTGTAATATGTTAAAAACTGTAACTATTAAACATTCTGTAATACGTTAAAAACTGTAACCATTAAACATTCTGTAATACGTTAAGAACTGTAACTATTAAACATTCTGTAATATGTTAAAAACTGTAACAATTAAACATTCTGTAATACGTTAAGAACTGTAACTATTAAACATTCTGTAATATGTCAAGAACTGTAACTATTAAACATTCTGTAATATGTCAAGAACTGTAACTATTAAACATTCTGTAATTTCACCAGCCATTCTGTAGTCTGTTGTTAATAATAGTAACTATTCACCAGCCATTCTGTAGTCTGTTGTTAATAATAGTAACTATTCACCAGCCATTCTGTACTCTGTTGTTAATAATAGTAACTATTCACCAGCCATTCTGTAGTCTGTTGTTAATAATAGTAACTATTCACTAGCCATTCTGCAGTCTATTATTAAGAACTATAAATATTGATTGGTCAATCTGCAGTCTGTTGTTAAGAGCTATAAATATTGATTGGTCATTCTGCAGTC
>NW_013699902.1:0-604 GCF_000517525.1 Limulus polyphemus | reverse complement strand
ACATCTCATCATTTTTAATTCACTACTGATATAGGAAGTTCAACCCATGTTGTTACTCCGTTATATTGCACATCTCATCATTTTTAATTCACTACTGATATAGGAAGTTCTACCCATGTTGTTACTCTATTACATCGCACATCTCATCATTCCCGTCATACGAACTGTAATTCAACATTGCAGAAATGGAAAAATGAAGTTTTGAACATCTACTTTCGTCTCACCCCAAATATGTGCTTTATAATAAGATTAACTAGTGCACTTATCAATGAGTCCTTTGCTCTAGGACTGTGACGAATGTTCTTATCCATATTAAACCCAGGGGGGAGTACGTTTGACTACCCTCTGGAGGTAATCCAAAAATACAAGCCAGTTAGGATGCTCCCTGGGACGGGTGCACCATCCTGGGCGATTTTAGCGATGCTCGAGACAAAACTCTGGAAGGAGATAGCGAGCGGGCAGAGTGCGCATTTTAATACAATTTAGAAAAGGCTTGTGTCCACATGCTTACTCCAAATCCCGCTATCTCTATTGTAACTTAGGTATATGCAAATATACAAATGAAGAGCAAATAGATATCATATTAGTATACACAGTAAATGTT
>NW_013699901.1:0-604 GCF_000517525.1 Limulus polyphemus | reverse complement strand
TCTTCAACTAGGAGTTACATGAGAAATCGCATAGAGACAGCGCCCCAAGATTACCTATCATAACCATATGAACAGTTCACTCTTCAACTAGGAGTTACATGAGAAATCGCATAGAGACAGCGCCCCAAGATTACCTATCATAACCATGAAAAACCCTAAAAGAAGACCAGTTACAGATAGTAATATATCTCTTGAATTTCTAGTTGCTAATTTAATATTCGTTAAATACTATCACATTACTAACACATAATCTTGAATTATCCTTGACGTACATAACATTCGATTTTTAAACATATTTTTTCTTTGTTGGTTGCAACACTATAACGACAATAAAGCATGTCTTATGGACTTTGTAGGTTGAAATAGTACAAAGACAACAAAGTATGTTTTATGGAACTTATAAGCTTCAACGTTGCTTCAATGATGCATATTTTATGGACATTGTAGGTTACAATACTACAGCGACAACAAAACATGTTTCATGGACTTTGTAAGTTATAACAATATTAACAAGTCGAAAAGGGTCCGCCTGTGTTTAATACAACTTTAAATTGTTAAATAGTTCAAACTAAGTTAAACTTGATCTCGTCTGTCACAACGTAGG
>NW_013699900.1:0-604 GCF_000517525.1 Limulus polyphemus | reverse complement strand
TATACATTTATCTGTAAGGATTTAATTTGATAAAATTGTGATTGTGGTTTTAATTCTTGTTTCATTATTTTTTGTATCAGGATCCCTATTTCATTTTAAAATTAATAATTTTTTTAATACTCTCATTTATTTGAGGAGTTGATTTAGTGTTCAACCCTCATCCATAATGTTCCAGTGATAGGTTTAGTAAATAACACTGCTCCAAGGTAGATTTTGTAAACATCATTGATGCATAGATGTTACAATGGTAAATGTAGCAAAAAATACTGATACATATTTGTTCAAGTGGTTGATTTAGAGTTCAACCCTTATTCATAATGTTCCAGTCATAGTTGTTCCAAAGACACTGATCCATAAATATTAGTTGTATATGTAGACTTTGTAAACACTGGTCCATAAATGTTACAGTTTTACATGTGGACTTTGTAAACACTGGTCCATAGATGTTCCAGTGGTTGATTATGTTCAGTCTTAGTCCATAATGTTCCAATGATAGATTTGATAACCAGTATTGATCCATATTTGTTCCAGTGGTTTTCTTTTTGTGTGTCACTGGTGCATTGATGTTCTATTGATAGATTTGTTAAACCACAATGATCCATTG
>NW_013699899.1:0-604 GCF_000517525.1 Limulus polyphemus | reverse complement strand
TATAGGATTTGGTTGAACTTTGATGGTGAGTTATATTGTACAGAATTTGGTTGAACTTTGATGGTGAGCGATATTGTACAGAATTTAGTTGAACTTTGATGGTGAGTGATATTGTACAGAATTTGGTTGAACTTTGATGGTGAGTGATATTGTACAGGATTTAGCAGAGTTAAGCCAGATTGAAATCTAATGGTGAGTAATGATATTGAACGACAAGTATTGAAAGAAATATTGGACAAGAGTCGATACGTTTTGAGGTTTAATAATAGACTTTAAAAAAAAAGACTCAACAAGATATGGCTCGCATTAGTGAATTTGGGATCGATGTGAGAAGGGATCTTAGGTGAGGATTATACAGTAAGTTTCAAAATTAAGATGAAGAATACAGGGATCTTGTTTCAATCTGTAGCTAGTTTTAAGTACCAGGTAACATTTATCTGATTGTTCTAGTAAGCTGTATAATACATAGGGTTACTATTTTTTTTAATTCTTTAAGCTACAAAACACTTTATTTTATTTCATGCTCAAATAATGTCTAATAACATTGCTATTCTACACTTAAAGTATAACTTCGACACTTGATTAATCTGGGATTCTATATTTA
>NW_013699898.1:0-604 GCF_000517525.1 Limulus polyphemus | reverse complement strand
TTATATCTCCGACTAAGTTAACTGTCACCTTCTTATATCTCCGACTAAGTTAACTGTCACCTTCTTATATCTCCGACTAAGTTAACTGTCACCTTCTTATATCTCCGACTAAGTTAACTGTCACCTTCTTACATCTCCGACTAAGTTAACTGTCACCTTCTTATATCTCCCAGTAAGTTAACTGTCACTAACGTTTCCCTACTGGCTACTTAGCAATACATTATGTTGAAATTTAGTTGAATGGACGGCAACTGCCTGTTCTATAGAGGACGACGTTTCGACAATCTACGCCTTTCGTTTTCAGGTCGGAAGACTTTCGAAACGTCGTCCTCTATACTTGTGTTTCTAGTTGCCGTCCATTCAACTAAATTTCAACATGAATACTCTGCCTATAGAATCTACCAAATAATATATGGTATTGATGACGTAGTTCATTACGTGTTGTTATTTAGCCAGCTACACAAGGCATATATATATATATATATATACTAAATTTTCTGTTACATTTGTTGGTTTACCTTTTACTGTTTGGTCAATTTATTTCACTTTTACCCACTGTTTTAATAAATCTATAAACACTACATTACACTCTTCCACATTTACC
>NW_013699897.1:0-604 GCF_000517525.1 Limulus polyphemus | reverse complement strand
CTTATATCAAATCCTCCAGTGTTACAGCTTATTTCAAATCCCCCAGTGTTACAGCTTATATCAAATCCCCCAGTGTTACAGCTTATTTCAAATCCCCCAGTGTTACAGCTGTAGATCAGTTAAGGTCCATGCTTCTGTACATCATGCTATACATCAGTGTGGAAGGTGATAACAAACAGAGTGAATATAAGAAGTGAACACTGAGAAACCTGTTGTGTACTTTTAAATAACTGAGAAACCTGTTGTGTACTTTTAAATAACTGAGAAACCTGTTGTGTACTTTTAAATAACTGAGAAACCTGTTGTGTAGTTTTAAATAACTGAGAAACCTGTTGTGTACTTTTAAATAACTGAGAAACCTGTTGTGTAGTTTTAAATAACTGAGAAACCTGTTGTGTAGTTTTAAATAACTGAGAAACCTGTTGTGTAGTTTTAAATAACTGAGAAACCTGTTGTGTAGTTTCAAATACCTGCGAAACCTGTTGTGTAGTTTTAAATAACTGCGAAACCTGTTGTGTAGTTTTAAATAACTGCGAAACCTGTTGTGTAGTTTTAAATAACTGCGAAACCTGTTGTGTAGTTTTAAATAACTGCGAAACCTGTT
>NW_013699896.1:0-604 GCF_000517525.1 Limulus polyphemus | reverse complement strand
GTAGTCAACAACATGTCTGTTAACAAATCATGTAGTCATCAAAATGTCTGTAAACAAATCATGTAGTCAACAACATGTCTGTTAACAAATCATGTAGTCATCAAAATGTCTGTAAACAAATCATGTAGTCATCAAATGTCTGTAACAAATCATGTAGTCAACAACATGTCTGTTAACAAATCATGTAGTCATCAAAATGTCTATAAACAAATCATGTAAGTAAGCAACATGTCTGTTAACAAATCCTGTAGTCATCAAAATGTCTGTAAACAAATCATGTAGTTGTCAAAATGTCTGTAAACAAATCATGTAGTCATCAAAACGTCTAAACAAATCATGTAGTTGTCAAAATGTCTGTAAACAAGTAATATAGTCATCAAAATGTCTGTAAACAAATCATGTAAATCAACAAAATGTCTGTAAACAAATCATGTAGTCAAAATGTCTATAAACAAATCATGTCATCAAAATGTCTGTAAACAAATCATGTCATCAAAATGTCTATAAACAAATCATGTAAGTCAGCAACATGTCTGTAAACAAATCATGTAAGTCAGCAACATGTCTGTTAACAAATCATGTAGTTGTCAAAATGTCAGTAAAC
>NW_013699895.1:0-604 GCF_000517525.1 Limulus polyphemus | reverse complement strand
AAAAATATGCAGCATTCGGTCTACATTTATCAGTTAGTAATTTAAAAAAATACGTTTTTTTCGACGAAAGCGCCACCTTTTGGTATAGCCTGGATGCATTTCAAGTACTTTAAATATAACACTTTTCAATCCTTTCTCATGTTAACTTGATAATTTAATCATTCATTTGTTTGTTTATTTAATTAACTAACTAATGTATAAATTAGTTTTTTCTTAGTGATTATTCATTACATAAACAGCCAACGTAAATAACGCGTCGTAAATAGTTCCCATATATGTATTTCTGGTAGTAACTAAAACCTGTAAAAAATGAACCAAGTTCTTGCGAAACGGCTGACATGTACACTAAAGAGATTTAATTTATTGATTTTACTTAACAAATTGTTATATTTGATGTAAACAGATTTTAGTTCCTTTGAGTTATATCTTTGTGATTATACGGACAGGCCAATTTTGATAATTATATAGGCAGGCCCATTTTAGTGATTACCTGGATAGGCCAATTTTGATAATTATATGGGTAGGCCAATTTTAGTGATTACCTGGATAGGCCAATTTTGATAATTATATGGGTAGGCCAATTTTGATAATTATATAGGGAGAC
>NW_013699894.1:0-604 GCF_000517525.1 Limulus polyphemus | reverse complement strand
GTTATGAGAACAGGTTGGTAACTTTATTTATTTTAAAACATGGTTACAGAACGTTATGTGACAGGTTGGTGACTTTGTTTATTTTAAAACATGGTTACAGAACTTTATGTGACAGGTTAGAAACTTTATATATTTAAAAACATGGTAACAGAACGTTATGTGACAGGTTGGTAACTTTATATATTTAAAAACATGGTAACAGAACGTTATGTGACAGGTTGGTAACTTTATTTATTTTAAAACATGGTTACAGAACGCTATGAGGACAGGTTGGTAACTTTGTTTAATTTAAAACATGGTTACAGAACGTTATGTGACAGGTTGGTAACTTTATTTATTTTAAAACATGGTTACAGAACGCTATGAGGACAGGTTGGTAACTTTGTTTATTTTAAAACATGGTTACAGAACTTTATGTGACAGGTTAGAAACTTTATATATTTAAAAACATGGTTACAGAACGTTATGTGACAGGTTAGAAACTTTATTTATTCAAAACATGGTTACAGAACGTTATGTGACAGGTTGGTGACTTTGTTTATTTTAAAACATGGTTACAGAACTTTATGTGACAGGTTAGAAACTTTATATATTTAAAAACATG
>NW_013699893.1:0-604 GCF_000517525.1 Limulus polyphemus | reverse complement strand
GTACCTTAGTGTTAGTGTAACCTAATGTTTTAAGCACGTCAATGCTTTCGTTATCTTCGATGTTGAAATCGAAACCTTTGATAACGATGGATAGTTATGAAGTGATGTTCTTGGTGTGTGTACTGTGGCTTTGCTGTCGAAGGCAGTGTTAGGCCATTGGGCTAAAATGTGTGCATAGTCCTTAGAGGAACTGTATTTAAGAAGAATTCCTCCTTTTGGAAGTCGTTGTATGTCTTTCAAATGTAAATCTGTGAACAGTTTTCTTATATCAGTGACAATCTTTGGTATTCTGAGTGACAGTGGAATTCCCTCAACGATTAAACCAGGAATATTGTATGGTTTGTCCGAGGTGGTAAGGGGTCTTGTGTGTTTGGTATCATCTTATTACCATCAGAGGTCTTACTTACCGGGGCAGTCTTCTTTTTTCTTTTCTTCTTGACAGTTGAAATATTTTCTGAAATCGGTCGAGGAGTCTGTACCCGTCCAGTCCTAGTCAAGAACTAATGTAAATGGGGCTTTATAAATAGAGATATATACGTCTAAACTTTTATTCGATTGTGATATAAAACACCGCAACATAAACTGGACCAATCAGGTTTAACAA
>NW_013699892.1:0-604 GCF_000517525.1 Limulus polyphemus | reverse complement strand
ATAGTACAATCATATAGTATAATGATACGAAGTTATCGTGACACACTAATAAAAATAGAACAGAACAACTAATGTTTTATGTATAGTACAATCATATGTATAATGATCGAAGTTATCGTGACACACTAATAAAAGTAGAACACTATACTTAGAACATTAGTTGTTCTACAATCATATGTATAATGATCGAAGTTATCGTGACACACTAATAAAAATAGAACAGAACAACTAATGTCCTACGTATAGTACAATCATATATATAATGATCGAAGTTATCGTGACACACTAATAAAAATAGAAAAGAAAAACTAATATTCTAAGTAGAGTACAATCATATGTATAATGATCGAAGTTATCGTGACACACTAATAAAAGTAGGACAGAACAACTAATGGCCTAAGTATAGTACAATCATATATATAATGATCGAAGTTATCGTGACACACTAATAAAAATAGAACAGAACAACTAATGTTCTAAGTATAGTACAATCATATGTATAATGGTCACGATAACTTCGATACACTAATAAAAGTAGGACAGAACAACTAATGTCCTAAGTATAATATAATCATATATATAATGATCGAAGTTATCGTGACAC
>NW_013699891.1:0-604 GCF_000517525.1 Limulus polyphemus | reverse complement strand
ATGAGTCAATATGTCTCAATATTTGACAACAATCTCTACCATATGGATCTCATTATTCGACAACAATCTGTCTACAGTACGAGTCTCATTATTCGACAACAATCTGTACCATATGGATCTCATTATTCGACAACAATCTGTCTACAGTATGAGTCAATATGTCTCAATATTTGACAACAATCTCTACCATATGGATCTCATTATTCGACAACAATCTGTCTACAGTATGAGTCTCATTATTCAACAACAATCTCTACCATATGGATCTCATTATTCGACAACAATCTGTCTACAGTATGAGTCTCATTATTCAACAACAATCTCTACAGTATGGGTCTCATTATTCGACAACAATCTCTACAGTATGGGTCTCATTATTCAACAACAATCTCTACCATATGGATCTCATTATTCGACAACAATCTGTCTACAGTATGAGTCTGATTATTCGACAACAATCTCTACCATATGAATCTCATTATTTGACAACAATCTATCTACCGAATGATCTCATTATTCGACAACAATCTCTACAGTATGAGTCAATATGTCTCATTATTTGACAACAATCTCTACAGTATTGGTCTCATTATTTGACAACAAT
>NW_013699890.1:0-604 GCF_000517525.1 Limulus polyphemus | reverse complement strand
CACACACCTAAAACCAACACTTTACTAACTAGCCACACACCTAAAACCAACACTTTACTAACTAGCTACACACCTAAAACTAAACACTTTACTAACTAGCCACACACCTAAAACTAAACACTTTACTAACTAGCCACACACCTAAAACTAAACACTTTACTAACTAGCCACACACCTAAAACCAACACTTTACTAACTAGCCACACACCTAAAACTAAACACTTTACTAACTTGCCACACACCTAAAACCAACACTTTACTAACTAGCTACACACCTAAAACCAACACTTTACTAACTAGCCACACACCTAAAACTAAACACTTTACTAACTAGCCACACACCTAAAACCAACACTTTACTAACTAGCCACACACCTAAAACCAACACTTTACTAACTAGCCACACACCTAAAACTAAACATTTTACTAACTAGCCATAAACCTAAAACCAACACTTTACTAACTAGCCACACACCTAAAACTAAACACTTTACTAACTAGCCACACACCTAAAACTAAACATTTTACTAACTAGCTACACACCTAAAACTAAACACTTTTACTAACTAGCTACAAACCTAAAACTAAACACTTTACTAACTAG
>NW_013699889.1:0-604 GCF_000517525.1 Limulus polyphemus | reverse complement strand
TGGATTCTTTACTAAAATCATAATGCTTATTTGATAATACACATATCAAGTCTATTTTTACTAGCTACAACCCTCATGAATAATTATTTTCTATAAGTCAAAAACCTATGTTGACTGATATTTTAACAATCTTTCATATGCTTTCCGGTTTATTCGGTATATGGTTTGCATTACCAATAAAAAGCAGTTCGTATTACACAAAACTTACTTATGTGAAGGATCTTTTATAACAAGTAAAACACCTCTTAAATGTTCACTGTTTTATATTGTTGTAATTATTAAAAACAAATTAGTGGGTTCTATACTGAACGCCAATAATATATCAGCCAGCAGCATTTAAACAATGCGAGATTCGCAATGTTCCAGTGTACATATTGTTGGTAACCTATATAACCATCAGTCTTTATACATACTGATAGTGTTAACACTACCAACAAATTCTGAGCTTGTTACCTTCCGTTGCTTTTGGTGAACACTACATAACAATAGTACTTTCTGCTTTGTGCTTAATTACAAACAAACGAACAATACTTTCTACTCTCTACCATTACCGGTGTGAATACTGCTAACAAACTCCGAGTTTGTTGCCTTCCATTGTCTTGTG
>NW_013699888.1:0-604 GCF_000517525.1 Limulus polyphemus | reverse complement strand
GTCCTTTTTAATTATAAAATAACTTAACCAGTCCTTTTTAATTATAAAAACTTAACTACAAAATAACCAATCCAACACACCCTTAACTACAAGATAACAGCTGATCCAGTGTTTCCTTAACTACAAGATAACAGCTGATCTAGTGTTTCCTTAACTACAAAATAACCAATCCAACACACCCTTAACTACAAGATAACAGCTGATCCAGTGTTTTCTTAACTACAAGATAACAGCTGATCTAGTGTTTCCTTAACTACAAAATAACCAATCCAATGCACCCTTAACTACAATATAACAGCTGATCTAGTGTTTCCTTAACTACAAGATAACAGCTGATCTAGTGTTTCCTTAACTACAAAATAACCAATCCAATGCACCCTTAACTACAATATAACAGCTGATCTAGTGTTTCCTTAACTACAAAATAACCAATCCAATGCACCATTAACTACAATATAACAACTGATCCAGTGTTTCCTTAACTACAAGATAACAACTGATCCAGTGTTTCCTTAACTACAAGATAACAACTGATCCAGTGTTTTCTTAACTACAAGATAACAACTGATCCAGTGTTTCCTTAACTACAAGATAACAACTGATC
>NW_013699887.1:0-604 GCF_000517525.1 Limulus polyphemus | reverse complement strand
CTCTGTACTTGGACAATTGGCTTCTCTACTGTAACACAAAGAGAACGCTTGTAAAAAAAACGTGTGATTTTTAAATTGGGGTTTGATCTCCTTGTTTTAACAAGAATTCTCATTCCATATATTTTTCCACTTCTCCTTTCTCACATTTCCCTTATACCTGATCTATACTGACTTGTAACAATATTGGTTTTCTCTTTTAAAAGTTAGGTAAGTGTTCCTTTCTCATTCACCAGCTCGGCCACGTCAATTTGCTTGATACAACGAGTCATTTTCTTTAACATATTTGTCTTTACTTTTATGTTTATTATTCTTGTTTAATAACACTTTTTAAACTTACTTTTATTATTATTTCTACTCAACTAATGCATAATTTTATCACAAGTTACACTGTTTACAGTGAGGAAATATATTTTTAAAACGGGTACTACGTTTCTATCATTGGTGCAATCATTCTCAAGCATACCAGTTATAACGGTAAAGAAGGTAAATAGTAAAACCCTCTTTATCGTTAAAAATTGTGTACTTGGGAAATACACGCACCAATGATCGAAACGTAGTACCCCGTTTTAAAAATATTTTTCCATACTGTAAACATGGCTGGGTG
>NW_013699886.1:0-604 GCF_000517525.1 Limulus polyphemus | reverse complement strand
ATTTAGGCCTATCTATGGCCTTCAAAAAGTTGACGACTTTTGTTTCGACGTTACAACAAAATGTTCTTTAACTGTGTACCAGTTTAACGTTGAATATTATTTATACACAAGTGCCAAAATACTATAATTGTTGATTGGTTGTTTTAGAACAAAGCTACATTGGATTATCTGCTGTGTCCGCCGCTGGAAATCGAACCCCGGATTTTAGCATGGTAAATCGGGGGACTCCCGGTGAAAGGAGGGATCGGAATCTTTATATATATTGTAAATTAAAGTATTTTTGGACTCACAATTTACAAGGAACGGACGATAAACTATGCAGACTGGAAGCTGTAATATTTCGCCAGATGGCTCTCTTAGTCAGAACGGTCTATTTTACATGTTTAGAAACAAGTTAAATATCCCGTACTGCCTAGAACCGGTTTGATATTTTTTTTTCCACTGGTAGGGTTTGTTCCCCCATCCCCCCCGGGAGAGTTTTGACAGATACAATGGTATCTTTCCAAAATCATGGAAATAAAACAGGAGCAAAATGAATATAAATATTTACCGATCAGTTTACATAATCTTCTAGTTTCTACATTTTAATCTTTCATCTTTTAGA
>NW_013699885.1:0-604 GCF_000517525.1 Limulus polyphemus | reverse complement strand
CGGGAAGAATTTATACCGGAAATTAACAAACGACCAAAGACGTAACAAATTCTTCTATAATTTTCCTATTAATACAGCATTTCGTATAAAACGTACACCGTATTTGCGTATACGAAATTATGTCGTAGTTTTACTGTGTTAAGTATGTGATAATTAGAAAAGTCAATTATCATAGGAGTTTTATCAGTTCTTGTCGTTTAGGCTTGACCTCAGAAGGAAGTACCAGTCAAAAGATATATAAATAACATGCTAATAAACTGTAGACTTCTAAGATTTTAAGGATGTAAACAAACAGCAACATTTAGTATCAAAATGACTTTGCTTCAAATTTTTGAAAATTTTGGAATGAACATTAGATATATAAACCGCTAAAGTTGCGCATCACTTTATTTCTAAGCCTCGTTGTTACTGTGATTTTGTAAACCTTGTTTGTATCTTGTTAATTCTCTGTTTCTTTTGTTGCAATAATTGGTTAGGATGGCATTAACCTTGCAAGAACATGTGGAAGTAGCCTTGTTTGGTATCAGTGGTGGACATTTCGAATAGCTGTAAAGGCATGACCTGGAAAATCATGTTTTTTTTTCGAATAGCTGTAAGGACATGG
>NW_013699884.1:0-604 GCF_000517525.1 Limulus polyphemus | reverse complement strand
AGTTTATCAAAATTTTCAAATTTATTCTCACTCATACAACCCTTGTCACAAATGTTAACATACAGAGCACAGATGGCTGACTTTGAACTGTTCTGTCCTTATTTTAGCGCTAGTCATACATTGTGCAGGGTCATTATCCATTTTGTATTTCTGGTGCTTTCTATGGGTAGAATAGCTGGATAATTCCTTTAGGCTTTTACTATTGGGTTTTCTGTTCGGATAAGTAGTGCAAAAAGTCCAGAAGTACCTGAAGACGCTGTCTTCTCTATTTTTTTTTTGTTAAAAGGACCGGATAAGATCTCCTAGAGGGCAAATGGAAGACGTGATCTTATATAGAGCTTGATTCTCTGTATCTTGATCAGATTTTTGTTTGGTATACATTTATATTGTTTGATTCTCTGTATCTTTGTCATATTTTTGTTTGGTACACATTTATATTGTTTGATTCTCTGTATCTTTGTCATATTTTTGTTTGGTACACATTTATATTGTTTGATTTTTCTGTATCTTTGTCATATTTTTGTTTGGTACACATTTATATTGTTTGATTTCTCTGTATCTTTTTCATATTTTTGTTTGGTACACATTTATATTGTTTGATTCT
>NW_013699883.1:0-604 GCF_000517525.1 Limulus polyphemus | reverse complement strand
GAGAGAGAGAGAGATTTAGCAATTGAAGAAATATATTAGGGACCATTCACAAATTAAAAGTTATCGAACATGTTTCATAATTCAAACACTCACCACCTACTTGTTTTTAACAGCGGCGGTTTTCACTTGGAGATAGTGGTAAATCCCCACGTAAATTTAAAAAATAACGTACCTACATTAAATTCAGGTAAACGAAATTGGCATAAATTTCTTCCTACCTAATTTAAATACGTACATACAAAAATTAATTAATAAAATAGCCATTGTTTGCTGCGTTATTATCATAGCCTTTTAAAAAGTTAAGATCTATCGCCTTCACCCCAGTACTACTATCTGGCAACCTGATGGGGACACCACATTCCCTCCATTGTCGTTGCTGTATCGGCGTTTGGTCGTTATACGCGACCTGGGAAGGTCAGGTTCGCTTGGACCTCTTCTTACCTCTTTTACTCTTGTTTATGAACTTCCAAATGTTATACATTTATTCACGAAGTCGATGAACACTAGTGTAAAACATTCCATTGGAACATTGATTCTACTTCCCTCTTTAGGGCCACTCCATCTATCGCTAACTAAAACACCGCATTTAAACATTGATTATACT
>NW_013699882.1:0-604 GCF_000517525.1 Limulus polyphemus | reverse complement strand
GAAATACTACAAAAGTGGTATGAGTAGGTTGTTTCTTTTCTGAAGAACGAAAAAATAAAAATAAATGCAGCAGTTGTTACAGGTGAAAAACAAGAAGAGAAAAAAGAGTCTACAGCAGTGGTTAGAGTACAAAGAAGAACGAGAAAATGAACAAGAAGAGAGACCACAGGAGTTGTTGAAGAAGTTGTTTCTTTTCGTTCTCGTTCTTCATAAACAAGAAGAGAGAATACAGAACTTGTTGGAGGATAAAAAAAGGAAACAAGAAGAGAGACTACAGCAGTGGATAGAGTACAAAAAAGAAACATGAAGAACGAAAAAATAAACAAAAGAGAGAATACAGTAGTTGTTGGATAGAAAGAAAAGAAACAAGAAAGAAAAGACACTATAACAATGGTATGAGTAATAAGAAAATTAACAGTAAAAGGGACCACAGCAGTTGTTGGTTAAGAAAGAAAAGACACAAGAAGAGCAAGAAAATAAATAAGAAAAGAGTAGAAAATATAAACTAGGAAAGAGTAGAAAAAACAAGAAAAGAGAATAATAAAACAAGAAAAAAGAATAAAAAACAAGAAAGAGTGTAAAGAATAAACAATATAAAATAAAA
>NW_013699881.1:0-604 GCF_000517525.1 Limulus polyphemus | reverse complement strand
TAAATATCCTGACCCATTGTTACAGTGACAGTTAAATATTCTGTCCGTGTGTCATGGTGACAGTTAAATATCCTGACTCATTGTTACGGTGACAGTTTAATATCCTGTCCGTGTGTCACGGTGACAGTTAAATATTCTGTCCGTGTGTCACGGTGATAGTTAAATATCCCGACTCATTGTTACGGTGACAGTTTAATATTCTGTCCGTGTGTCACGGTGATAGTTAAATATCCTGACTCATTGTTACGGTGATAGTTAAATATTCTGTCCGTGTGTCACGTTGACAGTTAAATATCCTGTCCGTGTGTCACGGTGCAGTAAATATTCTGTCCGTGTGTCACGGTGATAGTTAAATATCCTGTCCGTGTGTCACGGTGATAGTTAAATATCCTGACTCATTGTTACGGTGACAGTTTAATATTCTGTCCGTGTGTCACGGTGACAGTTAAATATCCTGACTCATTGTTAGTGACAGTTTAATATTCTGTCCGTGTGTCACGGTGACAGTTTAATATTCTGTCCGTGTGTCACGGTGACAGTTAAATATCCTGACTCATTGTTAGTGACAGTTTAATATTCTGTCCGTGTGTCACGGTGACAGTTA
>NW_013699880.1:0-604 GCF_000517525.1 Limulus polyphemus | reverse complement strand
AATTGGTAACAGTATCGATATTGTTTCTACTGGAGAATCTTATCATTAAATAGCTGAAGTAGTTTAATATTATTTCTGGCAACTGTATCGATTTTGTTTTTGTTGAAGAATCTTATCACTAAACAGCTGAAGTACTTAGTTATTATATCTGCCAACTGTATCTGTATTGTTTCTACTGGAGAATCTTATTATTAAACAGCTGAAGTATCTTGTTATTATATCTGTAGATTCAGCAGTAGAAACAATACTGCTTTAATGATAAGATTCTCCAACAGAAAAATAATGATGCAGTTCCCAGAAGTACTTCAGCTATTTAATGATAAGATTCTCCTGTAGAAACTATACTGATACATTTGCCAGATATAAAAACAAAGTACTTCAGCTATTTAATGATAACAGCTTAAAATCTTTGTTATTATATATGGCAACCGTATCAGTATTGTTTGTACTGGAGAATATTATCATTTAAAAGCTGAAGTTTCCACTTATTATATCTCGCAACTGTATCTGTATTGTTTCTACTGGAGAATCTTATTATTAAACAGCTGAAGTATTTTGTTGTTATATCTGGCAACTGTGGCAGTATTGTTTCTACTGCTGAATG
>NW_013699879.1:0-604 GCF_000517525.1 Limulus polyphemus | reverse complement strand
GCCCCACGGCTAAAAGGGCGAGCATGTTTGGTGGGACGGGGATTCGAAGGACCTGAAAATTATGTTAGGTTACTAAGGATGAAAATATTAATATCTAATATCGATACAAATTTTACATAATAAAAACTTTACTATCCTTTAAAACTCTTACACACGTAGCTTACAAGACTGGTTTCGAACTTAGGGTTGGTTCCCTGTTGGGACATTGGTAAGTCTTCAGATTCACACTGCTAAAATCAGGGGTTCGATTCCTCTCGGTGGACTCAGCAGATAGCCTGATGTGGCTTTGCTCTAAGAAAAACACACAAACACTCGAATTTAGGCGTACATCAACTATTAATTGTCATCTGATACTAAATAGTACTAATGTCCTAAATTACATCAAAAGTATATAGGCTATATAATCAGCACTATAAAACAATGATGAGAGTTAGTATAAAAACAAAAACCAAGATGAAACCTAAATGTCCACTTATATTGGCCTAATATTAGTTAAGCCTTTATTAAGTACGGCCTATATACAATAAGGAGACAAATTAACAGTGTACCTTGTGTATGTATTCTGCTTTAGTTTAGTTAGGGCTAAGCTTTACCGTACTTAATG
>NW_013699878.1:0-604 GCF_000517525.1 Limulus polyphemus | reverse complement strand
CCACTAAGCAACCATATGGATGTACATAATCTGACTCTATGAAACCATATGGATGTAGATGATCTGACATTAAGAAACCACGTGGATGTAGATAACCTGACACTAAGCAACCATATGGATATACATGATCTGACAATAAGCAACCATTGTGCATGTACATGACCTGACACTAAGAAAATCATATGGATGTACATGATCTGTCACTAAGAAACCATATGGATGTACATGATCTAACATTAAGAAACCATATGGATTTAGATGATCTGACACTAAGCAACCATATGGATGTACATGATCTAACACTAAGCAACAATATAGATGTACATGATATGACACTAAGAAACCATATCTATGTACATGATCTGCCACTAAGAAACCATATGGTTGTACATGATCTGCCACTAAGAAACCATATAGATGTACCTGACTTAACACTAAACAACCATATGAATGTGGATGATCTAACACTAAGCAACTATATAAATGTACATGATCAGATAATAAAAACCATATGGATGTACATGATCTGATAATAACAAACCATATGAATGTACATGATCTGACACTAATCAACCATTTGAATGTAGATGATCTTACACTAAGA
>NW_013699877.1:0-604 GCF_000517525.1 Limulus polyphemus | reverse complement strand
ATTGTAGGGGTGTTTTTGTGTCTGTTTGTTTATTTTCAGGTCTGCACACACGTACGCAGGGGAGGTGCGAGGGAGTTCGGCAGAACTCCCTATTTTTGTGATGTAAAAAAAAAAATGTTTCTATAGTTATAGAGCAGTTGCTTTTTGTATTAAATGTTTTGGATGCTTCTAAGGTTTATGTGAACAGCCATGCTATTGTTTCATGCAACATTGCTTCCAGATTTAATCCCATATCACCTATGGACCCACACACCCCCTTCAAACATTCCGCTTGCGAGCCTGGTCTGTTGTTGTAATTGTGATTTGAAAACATAGTGTTTTTGGAGTTTTTTGTTTTGCTGTTTGGATAACATTAGGCCTGGAGAGAAGTTTCGGTTTATTATCTTTGGTTCTCCTGTTATTCTTTCCCGCTTGACTTGGGGCTGGTAGTGTGATGTATAATGGAGTAATATGGATAGCATTAGGCCTGGAGAGAAGTTTCGGTTTATTATCTTTGGTTCTCCTGTTATTCTTTCCGCTTGACTTGGGGCTGGTAGTTTGATGTATAATGGAGAAATATGGATAGCATTAGGCCTGGAGAGAAGTTTCGGTTTATTATCTTTGG
>NW_013699876.1:0-604 GCF_000517525.1 Limulus polyphemus | reverse complement strand
GTAGTAATATTATGACAGCATGCAAATTATCAGAATTCTTGAGGTAACTAATATCACAGAGGCTTTTAAACGATATATTTACAGATATGTGTGAGAATATTACAAGATAGTATAATTCTCGATCTATTTATATCAAAACTACATCGGAATATTATTGGTTCTTTTCTTTTTCATAGGGAAGACCTAGGAATAAATTATGGCACAGGAGTTTCTCCAAATTTAGCGGGTAAGTAATTTGATTTTAAACTTTTTTCGTCATGTAAAAGCAGGGTCGTTTTTAATATCCGAAACACAGGCCATCTTGTTTAGAACCTGCTGTGATGGTTAACAGTGCTATGTTAAGATTCTCTTTATTTAAACCAAGTTAATTATACGTCATTTTCTCAGTTTAATTGTATATTTCTTATACCTAACTATCGGGGTTAAAAACTAGAAATTGCCGTCCCCAGTAGCTCAGCGATATGTCCGTAGCCTTCACTATTACTATCATAGAATAAAATTTGTCATCGTTATTCTTTACCTTAGGTATCGCGTATGTCGGAGGAGCGTGTGTTACTTCTGCGGAAGCCACAACGCGAGTGGGAATAAGCGAAGATCAACCTGA
>NW_013699875.1:0-604 GCF_000517525.1 Limulus polyphemus | reverse complement strand
CAGTAAACCGAATTTTATTCCCTCATCGTACATTTTAATAGTCGGTTTACTGTATGTCTTATCGAACACTCCAACTGCTGGATAACTATGTTTTATCGCATATTTCAATCGTTGGATTACTGTTTGTCTCATCGCACATTGTAGTCGTCGGATTACTATCTGTCTCATTGCACGCTCCAATCGCGACGATTGATTGAATGGTGAGACAAACAGTAAACGAACGACTGAAACACAAGACAAAACAAGTAGTAATGTACCAGACATAAAAAAATGATGACCGCTTAGAGTTGCAAGGAAGGAGTTATTCCAAGGCAGTGAATAATAAAACCCTCTAATACATATATAAATCTACAGACAAACTTTTCGTTTTCCTGAAAGATGCAAGCCCTCAATTTTCAGTGAAATATTGATTGACTGTTTCAGCCACTTTCCAAAAAAAAAAGTGGGGGTAACAAAACATGACTTGAATTTTAGGGGAGGGGCGGTTTGAAAGTGTAATGTTTAAATATATGTATAATGGGTATCACCGTAACACCGAGATAATAGTTATTTCTCTTTGACGGTTTGATTAATATGTATTCTAAGTAAGTTCGAATAAAATCTG
>NW_013699874.1:0-604 GCF_000517525.1 Limulus polyphemus | reverse complement strand
GATGGGTTGTAGTTCCTTTATCATGTTAGACATAATGAATAATGTTTGATGGGTTGTAGTTCCTTTATCATGTTAGACATAATGAATAATGTTGGATGGGTTGTAGTTCCTTTATCACGTTAGACAGAATGACTAATGTTGGATGTGTTGCGGTTCCTTTATCATGTTAGACAGAATGAACAATGTTGGATGGGTTGTAGTTCCTTTATCATGTTAGACATAATGAATAATGTTGGATGTGTTGTAGTTCCTTTATCATGTTAGACATAATGAATAATGTTGGATGTGTTGTAGTTCCTTTATCATGTTAGACATAATGAATAATGTTCATCGGTTGTAGTTCCTTTATCATGTTAGACATAATGAACAATGTTGGATGGGTTGTAGTTCCTTTATCATGTTAGACATAATGAACAATGTTGGATGGGTTGTAGTTCCTTTATCATGTTAGACATAATGAACAATGTTGATGGGTTGTAGTTCCTTTTATCATGTTAGACATAATGAATAATGTTGACTGGGTTGGAGTTCCTTTTATCATGTTAGACATAATGAACAATGTTGGATGGGTTGTAGTTCTTTTATCATGTCAGACATAATGAAT
>NW_013699873.1:0-604 GCF_000517525.1 Limulus polyphemus | reverse complement strand
TGACTGTGAGCTACTTTTAGGCAGTTTATACAGTGACTGTGAGCTACTTTTAGGCAATTCATACAATGACTGTGAGCTACTTTTAGGCTGTTCATACACTGACTGTGAGCTACTTTTAGGCAGTTTATACACTGACTGTGAGCTACTTTTAGGCTGGTCACAGTCAGTAGCTCACAGTCATGTATGAACTGCCTAAAAGTAGCGTGTATGAATTGCCTAAAACAGCCTAAAAGTAGCTCACAGTCAGTGTATAAACTGCCTAAAAGTAGCTCACAGTCAGTGTATGAACAGCCTAAAAGTAGCTCACAGTCATTGTATGAATTGCCTAAAAGTAGCTCACAGTCACTGTATAAACTGCCTAAAAGTAGCTCACAGTCACACAGTCAATTGCCTAAAAGTAGCTGTAGCTCACAGTCATGTATGAACTGCCTAAAAGTAGCCATACAATGACTGTGAGCTACTTTTAGGCAATTCATACAATGACTGTGAGCTACTTTAGGTAGTTCATACACTGACTGTGAACTACTTTTAGGCAGTTTATACACTAAGAAAAACTTTAACCCACAATGACCTTTTGGCTAATTTTTCTTATTTCACTGCCTAA
>NW_013699872.1:0-605 GCF_000517525.1 Limulus polyphemus | reverse complement strand
GCACTGTCAAAAATTTTATTTTTAAAGTAGACCGTTAACGTCGAAATCTATTCCAATAAATATTTGGAGTATTTTTGTAAAATCATATACAACGGCAGAATCACTTTTAGTTTGTACCTTTAGTTTCCCCCCAAAAATGTAATGCTTATTTGAGTTTTGAGGTGAGCCGTTGTTAATTTTAACATTCACACGTTATTTAGAAGAACAACTCAAATATCCTTCAAATACGCTATTATTAAACAAATTTTTTCTACTTCTTAATAAATTTTCTGTTACATTTTGAAATGTTCTAGGAGTAATCATCTTTACGTTATTACTTAAAATAGTTTATAAGTTATTTGTTTATTACTAAATAGTACAGTACTTTTAGATAACTGCTTGTGTGAAATTCGTAAAAACCCTGTTTCAGCCTGTTCTTAGGCTGTATTTAAATTCCGTTATTAATTTTTACTTTGGTTCACCGATAAGCACTTTGTTTTGTCATTTGTGTGCATTTCCAAGAGCATTAAAAACAGTTTTTGTTTAACACCAAAGTTAAATATAAAAACGTGTTTGTAATTATGTTAAATTATCAAAGTTAAATATAAAAACGTGTTTGTAATTAT
>NW_013699871.1:0-605 GCF_000517525.1 Limulus polyphemus | reverse complement strand
CTGCTCAGTCACAAGACTAGTTTCTGTATTCTACAAACATTGTCCACGTTTAATAGATGGCATGGAAACAGTCCTATAAAATTACAGGATTTTTACTATTCGTCACAAGACCAGTTCTCGGGTATTCCACAATAGAATTAACGCGCTTCTAACCACCTACTATATATCACACTTAATAATTATAAACTTACAGCATAAGCACCGGGCGTTGTGTGGCGTTAAGAAATAATCAATGGTACAAACTCATATTCTAACATTAATAGCTCTCCGGTGGCTCAACGACAAATCTGCAAGCTTACGATGCTAACAAAATTGATAGACAGAGCAAAGAAAACATTATGTGTTTAACAAAAGCTAAAGCGATATTAACTAATAACAAAAACAGTGAAGATAGTTAGTAAAAGTATAAACCAATAAGGTTTAATATCATTCAACAATAACGATTAATATCAGTACACAATGAGGCTTAATATCATTAAGCATCAAGGTTGAATATCAAATATCGTTGGACTCCATGCGTGGTGAAAATATTGTAATATTTTGTAGTTTCAGAGGGTAGGGTTAATATTATCTAGGTTAAAACCTATTTGTTATTAGCTAACGCT
>NW_013699870.1:0-605 GCF_000517525.1 Limulus polyphemus | reverse complement strand
ACTAAAGATAAGGGCCGGTGTGAATCACCAACACAGCCAGGTATGTTTTACATAAGCCACGCCACGTTCTATGCTCACGAGGCTACAATACCGTGTAAAACTCATTTATCTACATTTAGATCCGAAGATTGCTTGATACAGTAACCTAGAATGAGTTAGGTTATATGCGTAATTGCGTGAGAAAATGCATATAATTTAATTCCTAACACGTTATGATAAACAGAAACAATCTAACAGTAACCATAGAAACACAGATAAGGCAAATGTCACAAGATCCATAGTACGCAGTAGAATGCTCCCACTTTTCCACTGACAACAAAACTATGAACATATCTACCGAGGTAGTGGTAGATTGATGAACTCAAACTTCAAAAGATTTAAATAATAGAAGAGAGAGTAGACCTTTTTAAAACAAGGGTCAAGAAAGTTGGTTGTTCAAAAACATCATCATGTTTAACATCTAGAATGTTATTATATATTATTCACTCAAAACATGGACATTCGTAACTTCTTATATTTATGAGAAACCAAGACCATTGTTATAAAATAATATCAATCGCTCTGTCAAGTTCATTGTTATAAAATAATATCAATCACTCTGTCAA
>NW_013699869.1:0-605 GCF_000517525.1 Limulus polyphemus | reverse complement strand
AAAGTCCGCTAAAATATACACCACTAGCAGAGGGTGGAATTTCTGTAACAAATAGAACGAAACTGAATAAAACGCTGTGTTTAGTACATCGGTAATATTTAATCTTCATTTTCAATATTAGGGTGACATCACATGACATCCCAAATGTGAGAAAAAAACAACAACAACAAAAACAGTGTTTGTCAAAGCAAGTATTACGTATTCTCTTGGTACAAAACAACAACAGTATACGTTAAGTAGTTGATGGATGAAATATTTATACATCTAATCATTTATCTATGTCTGTGTTTGGGGACTTGCTATATATTTCTGTAAAATATCGCTTCATTAAATATTTTTAGAGATACATTTTCATATTACATAGTTATGAATTGTGTATGATATAGAATAAGGTTGTTTTTGTTTTAAATATTACTCTGTTTATGATACAAATAACTTGATAATGGTAACGGATGTGAAAGGAACAGATACACGACATTTAATAAGCAAAACTAAAATATTTCATAAAGTTAACATGGGTCTACTTACACAATATCACAGAATGTTAAAATGGGTTTACTTACAGAACATTAACATGAGTCTACTCACACAATATCACAGAATGT
>NW_013699868.1:0-605 GCF_000517525.1 Limulus polyphemus | reverse complement strand
CGGATGGGAAAATGAATGATATTAGAAGCAACTACCTTCTTATATCTAGTTACAGATGGTGAATGATATTAGAAGCAACTACCTTCTTATATCTAGTTACAGATGGTGAATGATATTAGAAACAACTACCTTCTTATATCTAGTTACGGACCTTCTTATATCTAGTTACAGATGGTGAATGATATTAGAAACAACTACCTTCTTATATCTAGCCATAGATTGTGAATGATATTAGAAACAACTATATTTTTATATCTAGCCATAGATGGCGAATAATACTAGAAACAACTACCTTCTTATATCTAGTTACAGATGGTGAATGATATTAGAAACAACTACCTTCTTATATCTAGTTACGGATGGTGAATGATATTAGAAACAACTAACTTCTTATATCTAGTTACGGATGGTGAATGATATTAGAAACAACTAACTTCTTATATCTAGTTACAGATGGTGAATGATATTAGAAACAACTACTTTCTTATATCTAGTTACGGATGGTGAATGATATTAGAAACAACTAACTTCTTATATCTAGTTACGGATGGTGAATGATATTAGAAACAACTAACTTCTTATATCTAGTTACAGATGGTGAATGA
>NW_013699867.1:0-605 GCF_000517525.1 Limulus polyphemus | reverse complement strand
GGATTGACCGTCACATTATAACGCCCCCACGGCTGAAAGGGCGAGCATGTTTGGTGTGACGGGGCCTAGTAAATATGAATTAATGTGTTAATGCTTTCAATTCCACTAAACGAAATTAAGCTGTATGGGGTTGTAAAATTAAACAAATCCAATATAACTGTCAATAAACTCTTATTGAACTTCGCTTACTACATACAGAACGAAATACATACCTTTCTTCAGATATTGTCTTGATTTGGCAGGATCATAAAATTTTCTATCTTCGACGCAGATAATGACGTATTCGTGTATGTTCTTAATTTCGTTTCCGATGTAACGTGCGAAGTCTACAAGAGCGTCAGTTTCAGCCAGGATGATGTAGACTATGACACACGAAAGGTGAAAAAATAAAACAGTGGTAATTCTGGTGTATTTATTATTTGTAAGCAATTGGATATTAGATTTATTTCATCAGAAAAATTATTCGCACTCTAAGACATACATTTACTGTATAAAAATTGTTCACACATATAATTTAGCTAAGTTAAAATAGGAGCTATATAAAAATGAAATTAAAAGGGGGAAACTTTCTTCTAAACTTTATTCTACACTTTGTTCTAAACGTT
>NW_013699866.1:0-605 GCF_000517525.1 Limulus polyphemus | reverse complement strand
GTGAATTGTTAACGAAATTTGGCAGATTCTCAGTAAATATTATGATGCTTTCATACACAAAATATCTAATTTTTTATTAAGTCTTAAGGATTGTAAAGCAATGTTTCTTTCGTGCCTTTTCTTTCTCACATCATGCCTATCTATCATGCAAAAAATATTTTCATTTGAAGATTAAAAATACTTTTAAGCATCAGAAAATTTTGAAATTTCATGCAAAATCTTTATAATATCCGGATAGATATCGAACATTTCTTAAGAAAAAGTTTTATATTTTATCTGTTATGTTCAGTAATTAATCTCTGTACAGGTTCGGAAGATTTGACTGATCTCGCAACCACCATAAAAAATTACGAAATTAACATAAATTAGGCCTCTTTCATTTTAGATTGAACACAAATTATAACACGAAAAACATAAATGTCTAGACGAAATAGCTTAAATTTCATAACATTATAGATTTATATATATTTATTATTATAATGACCTTTTACCTGTGCCTGGTTAACAATACAGAAGTTACAATGACTCGGGCACATGTGCACTCACGTTACCATATCCAATAATATAAAACCGAACTTTTAATCTTTACAAAGTGATCTATCTTG
>NW_013699865.1:0-605 GCF_000517525.1 Limulus polyphemus | reverse complement strand
CAAACGTTTAAAGTTAAAGCTACATAAGTTAATTAGCTCGACAAAAAGATCCTCCAAGTAAATTAGCTTAAACGTTATGTTAAAAAAAATCCATATTACAGGAGCAACCTAGCTTTATATACCAAAACAAAGCCAAGTTTGTGCATATGTATCTCCCAGGTGCAACTGCCCTTGATCCTTATCTGATACTTTCTATTTCCAGACATCACTTGCCACCTTCCCTGCAAGAAAGTCGGTTAATTAGCAATTAGCAAACTCACATCTTACGTTCTTTCTAAAAACAGGAAAAGTTATATTGTTACTTGATCACATCTATGTATCCACACTAAGGGGATAACAGACACACAGTATCATCCTATATCTCCTCTCTCTGTTATTTCTGGACCAACACAACCATTCCTAAATCAAGAACTATGAAAGAAAAAAATGAAACTAATTGTTTGTCACTCAAGAAATAATATAACTCACCTCGCTTTGGTAGACTACTTGCCCACAACACTAAAGCAACTTTGCAAATGCAAAAAGAAAATGTGGTTACACAACTCACACACCATGAAAATAATAAAACATAAATAAATAAAATAAGAATCCTTTAACAAAGACAA
>NW_013699864.1:0-605 GCF_000517525.1 Limulus polyphemus | reverse complement strand
GTTATAATTATTCAAACTGGGAAATGTTACAACTTTAAAATATGGTGTAAACATTAAACATAATTTTCGTCGCTTGTGTGATACTCGAATGAGAAGAAAAATGTTTTACTAGAAATGGTCATTTTAAATAAATTTGTTATAATTATTCAAACTGGGAAATGTTACAAACTGTTAAAATATGGTGTAAACATTAAACATAATTTTCGTCGCTTGTGTGATACTCAATGAGAAGACAAATGTTTTACTAGAAATGGTCATTTTAAATAAATTTGTTATAATTATTCAAACTGGGAAATGCTACAAACTGTTAAAATGTGGTGTAAACATTAAACATAATTTTCGTCGCTTGTGTTTTCTTTAATTTAGTAGTGCAAATTTGAATCTGTCTATCTATATATTCAACAATTTAAATGGCAAAAAAGGCGCAGATTTAAAGTTTAAAGTGTCAGTTACAAAGACGTAGACATGTCTCACATGGACAAAAAGTTTGACAGGAGAGAATATTGAAATGCAAAAAATTAATGGCCCAAAAATTTGCTACAAATGTAGGAAAAATGAACAGTGGCGCATTTCGAAAGGTCTAAAACTCAGTTAACTGATAATTC
>NW_013699863.1:0-605 GCF_000517525.1 Limulus polyphemus | reverse complement strand
ATATATATATATATATATATATATATATATATATATATATATATGTTATAAATTCATAATTAAGTAACCGTAGGGATAATCCATGGTCATTTAGTAACATTTATGGTTTCCTACATGGGTGAATTTGAAAAACTTTAATTAAAATTCTGGTTTTTATAACGTATATGAAACATATATAGAAACAAATTGTGTGAAAACACATTTTACTAAAGTTATCAGTTTGCATATGCTTGTGTGAATAGGAGTGTGAAGTTTGAGATTTACAGCAAAAGGATTATTGCGACTGTAGAAGGTTATCCAGTATTGTGACGTGTGTTAACAAAGTCATTTAAGAAAGTTTTTTCCGGGTATACATTTGCCATAAACCAAGCTTTTTTTTTTTAATGGACCAGGAATGGCTTATTAATTGACGTATCAGTTTCAGTTTGGAAGGTCCAAGATCAGAGCTCACGATATACTACTAAAAAACTCCGCACTTTCAGCTATTGGCGCGTTATAAAAGTGACAATCAATTCTGCCACTCGATTAAGAGTAACTATGCAGGCGGCGGGTGCTGCTAATTAGTCATCCTCTCTCCGATCAGCAGTTTAGTCCGTGTGTCGCGT
>NW_013699862.1:0-605 GCF_000517525.1 Limulus polyphemus | reverse complement strand
CCCAACAAGTCCAGACTACTCAAACTAACCAGCACATATTAATAATAGGTTGAACACCATTCAGAATTATTCCCAACAAGTCCAGACTACTCAAACTAACCAGCACATATAATAATAGGTTGAATACCATTCAGAATTATCCCCAACAAGTCCAGACTAATCAAACTAACCAGCACATATAATAATAGGTTGAACACCATTCAGAATTATCCCAACAAGTCCAGACTACTCAAACTAACCAGCACATATAATAATAGGTTGAACACCATTCAGAATTATCCCCAACAATTCCAGATTACTCAAACTAACCAGCACATATAATAATAGGTTGAACACCATTAACAATTATCCCCAACAAGTCCAGACTACTCAAACTAACCAGCACATATAATAATAGGTTGAACACCATTAAGTGTTATCCCCAACAAGTCCAGACTACTCAAACTAACCAGCACATATAATAATAGGTTGAACACCATTCAGAATTATCCCCAACAAGTCCAGACTACTCAAACTAACCAGCACATATAATAATAGGTTGAACACCATTCAGAATTATCACCAACAAGTCCAGACTACTCAAACTAACCAGAACATATAATATT
>NW_013699861.1:0-605 GCF_000517525.1 Limulus polyphemus | reverse complement strand
CGTCAACTAGTTTTAACATAACAAACACCAATAAAAAATTCAACAGATGCAATGAACGTCAACTAGTTTTAACATAACAAACACCAATAAAAAATTCAACAGTTACAATGAACGTCAACTAGTTTTAACATAACAAACACCAATAAAAATTCAACAGTTACAATGAACGTCAACTAGTTTTAACATAACAAACACCAATAAAAATTCAACAGTTACAAAAAACATCAACTAGTTTTAAAATAACAAACACCAATAAAAAATTCAACAGATGCAATGAACGTCAACTAGTTTTAACATAACAAACACCAATAAAAATTCAACAGATACAATGAACGTCAACTAGTTTTAACATAACAAACACCAATAAAAAATTCAACAGATACAATGAACGTCAACTAGTTTTAACATAACAAACACCAATAAAAATTCAACAGATACAATGAACGTCAACTAGTTTTAACATAACAAACACCAATAAAAAATTCAACAGATACAATGAACGTCAACTAGTTTTAACATAACAACAACAATAAAAATTCAACAGATACAATGAACGTCAACTAGTTTTAACATAACAAACGCCAATAAAAAATCAACAGTTACAA
>NW_013699860.1:0-605 GCF_000517525.1 Limulus polyphemus | reverse complement strand
AAAATGTAAATGCGATTTTATGTCTAAACGAACATGTTTAAGCTTGTCTCAGTTTATTGATGAGCAGCTTTCCCTCAAATATAAATTGTTTCACTATCAATCTCGTATTTAATACTTTAAAACAACTTGAATGGCGATTACACGTTCCAGTTCACTTAACATGGTTGTCGTCTTGATATTTGCTTCTTCTTTCACATTGCTCTTCATGACTTTGCCAAGAAAACTTGTGAGCAGCAATGGCATATAAATTCTTAAACAATTTTAGAGCTCTTCAACAGCACTGTTCTATGTGTGTATGCGATAGAGTTAATTGTGTGAGTCAACTTTGTGAAAATAATCTCAGTTAGTTTTCTTGACGTACAAAGCTATTTAACTGTGTAAGGTAACAGGTTGTGTCGGAACATCACGCTTTACTTGTTTGACGGATTTAACTTTTACTGAATATAATGTTTGTAAAACACCAAAATTTTCTACTTCAAATTATCTGAGAAGTCTATTGAATCATTAAACAGATGAAGATTGTGCAAAGCTGGTTATAGAAAACGCTTTTCACTCTTTCCAGTCATATTCCGTATGTAACACAAGTTGGCTATGCTAAGGTTTGG
>NW_013699859.1:0-605 GCF_000517525.1 Limulus polyphemus | reverse complement strand
CAAACATTGGGATGTACTGTTGGGACTTACTATTATCTAGAGGGCAGCACAAACATTGGGATATACTGTTGGGACTTACTATTATCCAGAGGGCAGCACAAACATTTTTGATATACTGTTGGGACTTACTATTATCCAGAGGCCAGCACAAACATTTTTGATATACTGTTGGGACTTACTATTATCCAGAGGGCAGCACAAACATTGGGATGTACTGTTGGGACTTACTATTATCTAGAGAGCAACACAAACATTGGGATATACTGTTGGGACTTACTATTATCCAGAGGGCAGCACAAACATTGGGATATACTGTTGGGACTTACTATTATCCAGAGGGCAGCACAAACATTGGGATGTACTGTTGGGATTTACTTTTGTAATTAAAGAGCAGTGTTCTCTGACAGACTAGAAGATAGACACCAAAGTTCAACAAAAGTCTCACTAAACTCCATCAGCTCATCATCATCTCTCGAAACTCCGTCAATGGATCCTATATATTCTTTATGCGATTATACTTTGCCATTAAATTCAATTTTACGAAACAAAATTCTGTTTCTGAGGTTATTTAACTTATCACAGTGTTTTATCACAATAACTAACCT
>NW_013699858.1:0-605 GCF_000517525.1 Limulus polyphemus | reverse complement strand
TGGGTTCTTTGTTTAATATGTTCTGTAATATGTTTCTTATAGACTAGAGCTTACTTCTGTGTCGTAATATGTTAAATATAACAGTTAGTAAGTGATATCTAAGTTAAGATATTTTTACACTTAGAACAAGATGGTATGGATTATACCCTGCCTTTCACTGCTTTCTGTTATTAAAGATGGATTTCCAAGGTTGACATTTCTAAAGTCCAACTCGATATATCGTTGTATAATGTTTGTATTAGATTGTTTGGTTCATTTTCTTCAAATAAATGTATTTTACGTTCACTACTTTATCAAATAATTTGTTTGTTTGTTTATTGTTAAGCACAAAGCTAGACAATGGGCTACCTGTTCTCTGCCTGCCGCGGGTGTCAAAACCTGATTTTAGCGTTATAAGCCCTCACACTTACAACTGAGTCACAAGAGGGGAAGCTTATTAAAGCAAAGTGATAAATATTTGCCTGTGTATGTGTCAAGGAACTTGGCCTAATCTTTTCCTTTAATGTTGATAAATGAGTACGTTCTAACTTGGAGAGCCCCCGAAATCCATTTTTATAATTATTGTAGGTTACATGTTCAATCTCGATTCTTATTATTTTAAGTCT
>NW_013699857.1:0-605 GCF_000517525.1 Limulus polyphemus | reverse complement strand
GACTCACTGAACAACACAAACAACAATAATAATAATATAAAGGAGTGACTCACTGAACAACACAAACAATAATAATAATAATATAAAGAAGTGACTCACTGAAGAACACAAACAATAATAATAATATAAAGAAGTGACTCACTGAACAATACAAACAGTAATAATAATAATATAAAGGAGTGACTCACTGAACAACACAAACAATAATAATAATAATATAAAGAAGTGACTCACTGAACAACACAAACAATAATAATAATATAAAGGAGTGACTCACTGAACAACACAAACAATAATAATATAAAGGAGTGACTCACTGAACAACACAAACAATAATAATAATATAAAGGAGTGACTCACTGAACAACACAAACAATAATAATAATAATAAAGGAGTGACTCACTGAACAACACAAACAATAATAATAATAATAATAATAATAATATAAAGAAGTGACTCACTGAACAACACAAACAATAATAATAATATAAAGAAGTAACTCACTGAACAACACAAACAATAATAATAATAATAATAATATAAAGAAGTGACTCACTGAACAACACAAATAATAATAATATAAAGAAGTGACTCACTGAACAAC
>NW_013699856.1:0-605 GCF_000517525.1 Limulus polyphemus | reverse complement strand
AGTAATCTGTCGGGTTTGATATCTGCCTTCTCTTGTGGAACCAGACTGACAGTGATTTCAACATTTCGTTTTATTTGATTAATTTTACTAACTACAAAGCAATTCTTCCTTTTGGCAACATTTAGTGATTTCTTTTTTATCGGCTTATCTTTTTCTCATCTGCTGAGAATTGATTTGTAATTAATTGCTGTAATTCACAGAGTTTCTCACGTTTGTTACAAAATTACTTCTATCATTATTATTCAACATAAAAGTACATTTCCGAATTAGTTTATAAAACCACGCTATTAAGAAAAATTTGTGTGTTAAGTGTGGAAACTACCTAATTAGTTTTTACAAAAATTACTTATTCAGCTCGTACGGCTAGTAACAAAAAACTAACACTTAAAATACGAGGTTAATAAAACTCAAATTTGTCGATCCTTTAAAAAAACGGCAGGATTACTGTTTTTACACGTTTAAAAGTGAAATGTTACTTCATTAGTTTGAGTAAAAATGTTGGACAGTCAGACGTCATAAACATGTAACTGAAGGGTATTAGTAAATAAATCATTTAAAGATGAATAAATGTAATACGGTTGTTAATTGTTTTTACGCCTTTATTT
>NW_013699855.1:0-605 GCF_000517525.1 Limulus polyphemus | reverse complement strand
CTCGCCTAAGAAGCAGCAGCAGTTTAACAAAATCTGCCTACAAGAAAATCTGTAACCAAAGTATACCAATATCCATAGTCATAAACCTCTACTATATCTTGGATGAATGATATATATATATATCCATTGTCCTGAACCTCTACTATATCTTGGACGAATGATATATATATAAGTTTTAGGTTGTTATTGTACCATATGTTTTAAGTTGTTATTGTACTATATGTTTTAAGTTGTTATTGTACTATATGTTTTAGGTTGTTATTGTACCATATGTTTTAGGTTGTTATTGTACTGTATGTTTTAGGTTGTTATTGTACTATATGTTTTAGGTTGTTATTGTACTATATGTTTTAAGTTGTTATTGTACTATATGTTTTAGGTTGTTATTGTACAATATGTTTTAAGTTGTTATTGTACTATATGTTTTAGGTTGTTATTGTACTATATGTTTTAGGTTGTTATTGTACTATATGTTTTAGGTTGTTATTGTACTGTATGTTTTAGGTTGTTATTGTACTATATGTTTTAGGTTGTTATTGTACTGTATGTTTTAGGTTGTTATTGTACTATATGTTTTAGGTTGTTATTGTACTATATGTTTTAAG
>NW_013699854.1:0-605 GCF_000517525.1 Limulus polyphemus | reverse complement strand
ACTGTCAATAAGAAGACACAAGATTTAACGATACTGTGTACTGTCAATAAGAAGACACAAGATTTAACGATACTGTGTACTGTCAATAAGAAGACACAAGATTTAACAAAACTGTGTACTGTCAATAAGAAGACACACGATTTAGCAATACTGTGTACTATCAATAAAAAGACACAAGTTTTAAAGATACTGTGTACTGTCAATAAGAAGACACATGATTTAACGATACTTTGTAGTGTCAATAAGAAGACATAGGATTTAACGATACTGTGAACTGTCAATATGAAGACACAAGATTTAACGATACTGTGAACTGTCAATAAGAAGACACAAGATTTAACGATACTGTGTACTGTCAATAAGAAGACACAAGATTTAACGATACTGTGTACTGTCAATAAGAAGACACAAGATTTAACGATACTTTGTACTTTCAATAAGAAGACACACGATTTAGCAATACTGTGTACTATCAATAAAAAGACACAAGATTTAAAGATACTGTGTACTGTCAATAAGAAGACACATGATTTAACGATACTTTGTAGTGTCAATAAGAAGACACAAGATTTAACGATACTGTGTACTGTCAATAAGAAGACACA
>NW_013699853.1:0-605 GCF_000517525.1 Limulus polyphemus | reverse complement strand
AGATATCTATAGCTATATATTCACTACTTGTTAGGTGGATATCTATAGCTATACATTCATTAGTTGTTAGGTGGATATCTATAGCTATACATTCATTAGTTGTTAGGTGGATATCTATAGCTATACATGATAATGATTTTTCTTGAGTACGGTAAAATATGATAATGATTTTTTTGAGTACGGCAAAATATGATAATGATTTTTCTTGAGTACGGTAAAATATGATAATTTTTTGAGTACGGTAAAATATGATAATGATTTTTTTGAGTACGGTAAAATATGATAATGATTTTTCTTGAGTACGGTAAAATATGATAATGATTTTTTTGAGTACGGTAAAATATGATAATGATTTTTCTTGAGTACAGTAAGATATGATAATGATTTTTTTTGAGTACGGTAAAATATGATAATGATTTTTTGAGTACGGTAAAATATGATAATGATTTTTCTTGAGTACAGTAAGATATGATAATGATTTTTTTTGAGTACGGTAAAATATGATAATGATTTTTCTTGAGTACGGTAAAATATGATAATGATTTTTCTTGAGTACAGTAAGATATGATAATGATTTTTTTTGAGTACGGTAAAATATGATAATG
>NW_013699852.1:0-605 GCF_000517525.1 Limulus polyphemus | reverse complement strand
AAACTCATACTAGCATATTGTCTCCATGGTTACACAATTAAACAATTTTAAAGGCAGCACACACGAGAGTTTGTAGAGTGATTACGAAGAAGATGAAACATGGCCATAATTAGTTTGTACTTCGCATGTATGTAACTGTTTTGTGACGATAAAGTTACTTGTGACATATGCGTTTGCTATAATAGTAGAAATCTTAAGAATTTTGTACTGGTATAAATCCTCATTAGTGATCTGCACTGGTGGAAATCCTCATTAGTGACCTGCACTGGTGGAAATCCTCATTAGTGACCTGTACTGGTGGAAATCCTAATTAGTGACCTGTACAGATATAAATCGTAATCAGTGACATGTACAGGTATAAATCGTAATCAGTGACATGTACAGGTATTAATCATAATCAGTGACCTGTACAGGTATAAATCGTAATCAGTGACCTGTACAGGTATAAATCGTAATCAGTGACCTGTACAGGTATAAATCGTAATCAGTGGCCTGTACAGGTATAAATCGTAATCAGGGATCTGTACTGGTGTAAACCATAATCAGTGACCTGTACTGGTGGAAACCATAATCAGGGACCTGTACTGGTGGAAACCATAATCAGT
>NW_013699851.1:0-605 GCF_000517525.1 Limulus polyphemus | reverse complement strand
TTAGAAACCATTACGATTCGGGAGTAGGCGTTACTAATTTGAACTGCCAACAACAGGGACGGCAACCAATCAGCAGCACTCGCCGCCTAAAGGTTCTTGTCCGATTCTTTGAAGGGATTTGCTGTCGATTTTAATCACATCTCGAGATCCGGACAACTCGACAAGCTATGCTCGGTCCACAAAAAAAAGGGGGGATAACTTATAAACAGTATTCATTTTAGAAATATAAGAAACGAAAGATTAAGAGATGTTAAAGTTTCTATTTAATGGAATAGATAGTAAATTTATGTGAGTAATGAAAAAATGTATAACAGTATCTATATATCCAATACCAGGACTTACCATGCCGCGTGAACTGGTAAGGGGTATTTGTGAGTATTGAGGCACTCTCCATCTACCCAAGCATTGTTACCGAACAATGGGCCAATCAGTTTTTTTTTTCTCTCATCAGTACCCCTCACGATGGCAACGAAATCCCATATATGGCACGGCCTCAGGGTACAAAAAAAAACAACAAAGAAAACAAAAACGTCCGACTCGTACGCGTGACAGCTGCAGTGAATGGGTTAACAATGTTTGTCTTTGACAGCCGCAGTGAACGGGTT
>NW_013699850.1:0-605 GCF_000517525.1 Limulus polyphemus | reverse complement strand
GATTCTAGTACAATAAATTTCTATTTACTTGAATAATGTAGCTAAGAACACAGAATAATAACATGCACAAAAAAAAACAATATTGTATAACTATTCTAATTTTCTGACTTTCTAACTTTATCATAAGAGCCTTTAAATCTTACTTTCTGCTTGTCAATCTGAAGACTGCAACAGAAAATTTAAAACTCAAGATGAAATAGACAATTCTCTGTACTAAAAACAATGTAATATGACACACCATTTGATAGATTAAAACCTTCGCTTTCTATTGGTTATAAATAATATAATATAAAATGTCACAGATAACTACTGGCAAATTGTGAGAGAGAGAATGTGGCAGGTAGATCTGATTTTCTAGTTTATGACTCCATAATTATGTTTTGCCTTAGTAATACCTATATTATAATGAGCAATCTACACTAAACTTTCAGAGATGTGGTAAATAAGTTAGAAAAGATGGAAGACCTAGAGAACAATTCTCATACTAGGGGAGATTGAGGATTTTTTTAAAGTATTGCCTTAAAGACCTTAAAACTTATATAATATTAAAATTTGATTCATTAACTAAGGTTTGATGCCAAGTTTATTTGTATGCAATGATAAAA
>NW_013699849.1:0-605 GCF_000517525.1 Limulus polyphemus | reverse complement strand
TTTCAAACCATATGCAGCGTTAAAGTCAAAAGCAGAATGTTATACTTTACAATTCATGAACGCTGAATACACGTTCTACTTAAAACACAAAAATAGCAATTTTATCTGTTTTCTCATATTTATTTCTCTAGAAAATATATATTTGTCATGAGAAGCTAGATAAAATTAATCCGCCAAGTTCATTAACTGGTTCTCAGAGTCACAGTCCTCTATACCTAATTAAAATTCATCAAAAAACGCGTAGCAATTATTCAGTAAAAGCTATATAAATGACGATGAGCAGCATTGCATACAAGAACCTGTAAAATTCATAATGTATTCCGTTGTTGCGAGGGGAAAATAGTTTCCTAAAGTAGGTCAAACAACAGTTTTTAAATAGGTCTTCCGTAGTTACTTTAAATTTTTACACATAGAATTGATCGACACGTTGCCGGTTCTGTTGACTGTATCGTATAAACGCAATGATTCTCAACCCCGGTTTTCCTCATGGACCCAATCCACCAATCAAGGACGGACCTCCACATTCAGATAGGTCTATCTTCGGAGGCTGATAGTAAAGTGTGTAAAAGTGGCACTGACACGAACCTCCACATTCAGATAGGTCT
>NW_013699848.1:0-605 GCF_000517525.1 Limulus polyphemus | reverse complement strand
CTTGTGTCGAGTGGCTGCTTTAGAATAGTCCTGGAGTAGCAGTAGCTTGTGATGAGTGGCTGCTTTAGAATAGCCCTGGAGTAGCAGTAGCTTGTGTTGACTAGTTGCATTAGAATAGTCCCGGAGTAGCAGTAGCTTGTGTTGACTAGTTGCATTAGAATAGCCCTGGAGTAGCAGTAGCTTGTGTTGACTAGTAGCATTAGAATATCCCTGGAGTAGCAGTGGCTTGTGTTGAGTGGCTGTTTAGAATAGCCCTGGATTAGCAGTGGCTTATGTTGACTAGTTGATTTAGAATAATCCTGGAGTAGAAGTAGCTTGTGTTGGGTGGCTGCTTTAGAATAGTCCTGGAGTAGCAGTGACTTGTGTTGACTAGTTGCATTAGAATAGCCCTGGAGTAGCAGTGGCTTGTGTTGAGTGGCTGCTTTAGAATAGCCCTGGAGTAGCAGTAGCTTGTGTCGAGTGGCTTCCTTAGAATAGTCTTGGAGTAGCAGTAGCTTGTGTTGACTAGTTGCATTAGAATAACCCTGGAGTAGAAGTGGCTTGTGTTGATTAGTTGCATTAGAATAGCCCTGGGTAGCAGTGGCTTGTGTTGAGAGGCTGCATTA
>NW_013699847.1:0-605 GCF_000517525.1 Limulus polyphemus | reverse complement strand
TTTAACTGTCTGTCATAATATAAAAGGAAAACCCATTCTCCAACATCGAGGTACGGTCTCCGCCTCAGGTACGCGGCATTGGACGCAAACTCCCGGTCGAGGTATCACATACAACGATATAAATATATGATAAGTAAAAACTCCAGATTAAACAGTTACAACGATATATATATATATGGTAAAGAAACCTTATGTTTAAACATTCACATCGATATATATATATATTTGGGAAAGAAAAACTTCTCATTAAACATTCACAACGATATATATAGATATATATATATGGTATATAAAAAATTCTGATTAAACATTTACAACGATATATATATATATGGTCAATAAAACTTCTAATTAATGTATTAATTAATTAACTCTGGGGTACAGTCCTTGCCTTAGGTACGAGGGAAGCTTCGGCATTGGACGCCAACTCCAGGTCAAGGTGTCACATACAACGATATATCAATACGTTAAATAAAAACGTCTGATTAAAATACAAAACGATATATATATGGTAAATAAAAACTTCTGATTAAAAAATCACAACGATATATATATGGTAAAAAAAACTTCTGAGTAAAAATTTAAAACTATATATATATATATAT
>NW_013699846.1:0-605 GCF_000517525.1 Limulus polyphemus | reverse complement strand
CAGTACACGAACTTCGGATGAAAACAAACAAACAATTGTGTAAATCACGTGCTTATTCTATATAGTGTGTTACTTGGTCAATAACACATCTCGTAAAATTGGGTTCAGCGAGTGATGATGAAATTAATGATCGATTGATTTATAGCTATGATTGGTTGATTAGTTTTATCTTATGTATGAGGCGTGGGTCAGTGGTCATCGTGCCCAAATTGTACATCTGTGGGTTTTCGGTTCGCGTCCCGTTGCCGCTGTACGAGTGGCGTTGGGTGTTGTTTACTCGCCGCCTTTACTCTATCTACCAGTTTAAAATTAGGGACAGCCATGCGCAGACAGACATTCCTTGTGTACCTTTGTGCAAAAATTCGAAAAACGATACAGAAATATTGTTGTTTCTGAGTGTAATAACTCGAAAGCTTGCCGAAAGTAATAAATATTTGTTTACTTTTCGCTTGTGACTAGTCGAATATATACTGAAACAATATTCTCAGCAAAGTCAGACCCCCTGGCCACCCCCGAGAAGGGGTCAAAAAAAGTCACGGACACGGTTTGCCACATAAATACTGTTTACAAAGCCAATGTGGTACATATGGAACGGCCCGGCATGG
>NW_013699845.1:0-605 GCF_000517525.1 Limulus polyphemus | reverse complement strand
TTCTGTAACAACAATATTGTATTTATTTTTCTACACATTGTAAGAATGTAACAACAATAGTTGTCTCTTCTGTAACATCAATATTGTATTTTATTTTTCTACATAGTGTAAGAAGGTAACAACAATAGTTGTCTCTTCTGTAACAACAATATTGTATTTTATTTTTCTACATAGTGTAAGAAGGTAGCAACAATTGTTGTCTCTTCTGTAACAACAATATTGTATTTTATTTTTCTACATAGTGTAAGAAGGTAACAACAATTGTTGTCTCTTCTGTAACAACAATATTGTATTTTATTTTTTTACACAGTGTAAGAAGGTAACAACAATAGTTGTCTCTTCTGTAACAACAATATTGTATTTTATTTTTCTACACATTGTAAGAAGGTAACAACAATAGTTGTCTCTTCTGTAGCAACAATATTTTTCCTTTCTGTTATTCTGTCATAAGCTAGTAGCATCAAGTCCTTCAAGTCTTCAAGTCCGACGGAAATATAGATTTACTGTGTTGAGTAAAATACAGCTAAAAACAACGTACATGTAAAACAGTTTGGTTGTGTCATTTATCGTCCCATTAATCTTTCGTATTAATTTTGTTTCAATCA
>NW_013699844.1:0-605 GCF_000517525.1 Limulus polyphemus | reverse complement strand
CTGCATACACATGTACTTAAATAAGAACTTGCGCGCGCATGTACCAGCATGAGATTCTGCACGCCTATGTACCAAAATATGCACCTGTGACAATATGTGCACATGCGAACACATCTACCAATATGCACACACACAAGCACCTGCTCGTGCATTTACACAAATGCACACCTGTGCCTGCGTAGTTTTGAAATTCCAAAGGCCATGTCATCGCGTTGATTGACTCGCATTCGAAATTTTATTGAACTACTATTTCGGGAATTTATGTCATTAATTTTGGTATAAAACTGTAGATTATAATTAAAATCTGTGTATTATACATTATTCAATTTCTTAATTTGAAAGTAAATAGAAAAAACAGCTAAACATCGATTTTTTTATGTCACGTAGTAGGTTGAATGCAGCACTGCTTCAAATTAGATGTTTGAGATGTCAAAATACTAAGTCTATTACGAATTAGGAACTCAAATTGCCGATAATTGACAAGCTAGAATATAAAATATGAAAGTAATTTCTTTTTGCTGAGATATCCCTTGGGTACTGAATCAAACACAGTGACTCCCTCTCACCTCTTTTCATTTTTGGAAACAGTCCCTTATATACACTCC
>NW_013699843.1:0-605 GCF_000517525.1 Limulus polyphemus | reverse complement strand
GGCTTTATATAGGGTATGAACAAGGACTTGGAGTAATTAAAGGAACCAATCATTTGTCTTTATATAAGGTATAAACAAGGAAAGGATGGAGTAATTAAAGGAACCAATCACTTGGCTTTATATAGGATATGAACAAGGACTTGGAGTAATTAAAGGAACCAATCACTTGGCTTTATATTGGGTATGAACAAGGACTTGGAGTAATTAAAGGAACCAATCACTTGGCTTTATATAGGGTATGAACAAGGAAAGGATGGAGTAATTAAAGAAACCAATCACTTGGCTTTATATAGGGTATGAACAAGGACTTGAAGTAATTAAAGGAACCAATCATTGTCTTTATATAAGGAATAAACAAGAACGAGTAGTTAGAGGAACCAATCACTTGGCTTTATATAGGGTATCAACAAGGAAAGGATGGAGTAATTAAAGGAAACAATTACTTGGCTTTATATAGGGTATAAACAAGGACTTGGAGTAATTAAAGGAACCAATCACTTGGCTTTATATAGGGTATGAACAAGGACTTGAAGTAATTAAAGGAACCAATCACTTGGCTTTATATAAGGTATAAACAAGGAAAGGATGGAGTAATTAAAGGAACC
>NW_013699842.1:0-605 GCF_000517525.1 Limulus polyphemus | reverse complement strand
TTTTATTATTTATTTTTTTTTTTATTGGTATCGAAAACAAAACTCGCATGAAAAATTATATACAAGAAAGATGAGGATTGAAAAGTATGGGATAGATAATGTACTAGTCATACCAAGAATTCTACGTTTACCAGGTTACGTAAGCTACGTCTTACTATTGTTCAAACTTCCTACCAATTAATCAATACTTATGGCGCAGTTTACGTCGCTAAAAAAATACTGTATTATAGTGGCACTACATTACATATTCACGGTTTACTGGTTTAGTTTTGTCACAGTCCAAACTTGTCATTCTTGTAAAAAAAAATGTTTTGTGGCAACATTCCAAGGACCGATCTTCATATAAAATAAGCCTCGGAATGAATCCAACTGGCAAGTAGACTGGCAGTTTAAAGGATAGACTTAAGCAGAAAAGGCTGCTGAATAGGTGAGAGGAAGTTGTCGAACAGAATCTGACCCTCCCAGGTCTAAGTCCTAAATCCCGATGCTGAGAAATGACGGATTGCTGTATGAAAATTTTGTATCAGCTGGGTTAGAGTTGTTAAGTACAGCATATTTCAAGTTATTTTTTTTTTTTTTTTACTGGTACGAAAAGAAAAAAAACT
>NW_013699841.1:0-605 GCF_000517525.1 Limulus polyphemus | reverse complement strand
CGAGTTTGTCTGTGGATACTACTGGTAAACGACTTACTTGCTTCCACTGTTATTCTCCAGTTTGTCTGTGGGTACAACTGGTAAACGACTTACTTGCTTCCACTGTTATTCTTGAGTTTGTCTGTGGATACTACTGGTAAATGACTTACTTGCTTCCACTGTTATTCTCGAGTTTGTCTGTGGATACTACTGGTAAACGACTTACTTGCTTCCACTGTTATTCTGGAGTTTGTCTGTGGATACTACTGGTAAACGACTTACTTGCTTCCACTGTTATTCTCGAGTTTGTCTGTGGGTACTACTGATAAACGACTTACTTGCTTCCACTGTTATTCTCGAGTTTGTCTGTGGGTACAACTGGTAAACGACTTACTTGCTTCCACTGTTATTCTCGAGTTTGTCTGTGGGTACTACTGATAAACGACTTACTTGCTTCCACTGTTATTCTCGAGTTTGTCTGTGGATACAACTGGTAAACGACTTACTTGCTACCACTGTTATTCTCGAGTTTGTCTGTGGGTACTACTGGTAAACGACTTACTTGCTACCACTGTTATTCTCGAGTTTGTCTGTGGGTACAACTGGTAAATGACTTACTTGCTTCC
>NW_013699840.1:0-605 GCF_000517525.1 Limulus polyphemus | reverse complement strand
ATATATATATATATATATATATATATATCATTCACTTTACTATCTTTCACTGAGCTGTAACAGTTTCGGGGAATTCTGCCCCTCATCAGTAACCCTGAACAAAGGCAGATCAAAAGACCAAAGCTAGGCTTCATATAGTAGTGGAATAAATTAATAGCATTAATGCTATATATTCTTGAAATCATGTATAGGTTCACTGTGGTGAGTAAAAGGTATTTGAAAACGCCATACGTGTAGTATATCTACATTTATTTAACTGTAGAAATGGAAACGTATCGTAAGAATGTGGGAATTTTCAGTAGGATCCGCCAAAGTTGTGTTTATTTTTTCTCTATATATAGCATTAAAGTACGGACGTGGCACAGTAGTTAGCGTGTCGTTCTATACTTTTTCCTAAAAATAAATTTGTGATCTTCAATTTTTCATGGTAATTTTCCCTAACAATTAACGTATGACATTGAATACATTTGTTTTATCTCCTTAATAGTTAATCTGTTATATTGAATACTCTTGTTTCATCTCTCTAACAATTAATCTGTGATATTGAATACGCCATTGTTTAATCTCCCTAACAATTAATCTGTGATATTAGATACCCTTGTTTT
>NW_013699839.1:0-605 GCF_000517525.1 Limulus polyphemus | reverse complement strand
TTTGTTGGAACAGCTACAGTATACTTAACTATACATGTCATATTTGTTGGAACAGCTACAGTGCCATACTTGCTATGTTTGTAGTGTCTTTTGTTGGAACAGCTACAGTATACCATACATGTCATATTTCTTGGAACAACTGCAGGTGCCATACTTGCTATGTTTGTAGTGTCCCTCGTTGGAAGAGCTACAGTATACCATACATGTCATATTTGCGGGAACAGCTACAGTATGCCACACATGTCATATTTGCGGGAACAGCTACAGGTGCCATACTTGCTATATTTGTAGTGTCCCTTGCTGGAACAGCTACAGTATACCATATTTGTGCATCTAAGTGGACGTTTTACGTCTAGGAATATATTCTATTCAGATCAGAAAGTCAGATACTCTGAGTACATGCAATAGTGTTTAGAATTTAGATAGCCTATATCAAAGGTACGTGAGAATAGCATTCAGATAATGCACGTGCGAGGGTATACAAGACAGTAGTCAGATAACTTAATCAACAGGATTTCTTTAAATACATTATGGGTGAGCAAAATGTGAGAATGCAAGTTGGGCTTTTGAGGGGTGTTAAATGTTAGAATGGAAGTAAGGCTTTT
>NW_013699838.1:0-605 GCF_000517525.1 Limulus polyphemus | reverse complement strand
TGATACAATATGTTGGAAGGAGATGTTATTGTTTTTACTTCAATCACCATGCTAAAGTAGTGAGGGGAGGAACATTTTAAAATAGCATTTTTTATAGGGTCGGGGGGGGGGGCTCAAACTTTGATATTCCAATTAAGGGAGCCTCAGACGGAATGAGTTTGAGAACCACTGGCTTAGAGCAATGAATATGTCTTTTATAAATATGTGGTTCTCCACCACTGCCTCCCAGTGGCACAGCGTTATGCCTGCGGACTTACAACGCTAAAAACCGGATTTCGATACCCGTGGGGAGTAGAGCACAGCTAGCCCATTGTGTAGTTTTGTGCCTAACTTCAAACAAACAATCTCCACCACTGATCAATGCCATTGGTAGACATGCTTGCATTAGTTTTTTTCAAATTATATAAAGTGTCAAGTTGAACATTATACTAATAACATAAGTTTTTTTATTATTATTATATCATTTACATATAGTAAATATTTATGTATAATTGTAAAACTTGTAATAATTTTAAGACATAGTAATAAAAACTTGCGTAAAATAAGCATTCGCCAAAATATATTATTAGCTATGTCTAAAAAAAATAATTCAACAGAAAACGCTT
>NW_013699837.1:0-605 GCF_000517525.1 Limulus polyphemus | reverse complement strand
ATAAGTAGCCCAGTTTTAACGTAGTTGGCTACTTATGGTGTTAACACTTACTTGAATGTTTTAATGTAGATTCAAGTAAGTGTTAACACCATAGTAGCCAACTACGTTAAAACATTCAAGTAAGTGTTAACACCATAGTAGCCAACTACGTTACAACATTCAAGTAAGTGTTAACACCATAAGTAGCCAACTACGTTAAAACATTCAAGTAAGTGTTAACACCATAAGTAGCCCACTACATTAAAACATTCAAGTAAGTGTTAACACCATAAGTAGCCCACTATGTTAAACATTCATGTGTCACTTGAACATAATACTCACAATTAAACATTGAAGTAAGTGTCACTTGAACAAGTTACCAGTTACACGTTCCAGTATTTGTCATTACAACCTTATTACACTCTAACAAGTTGTACACATTTTTGTGTCTTCTGCATTTATCATGAACAGTGTAGATATTGTAAACATTTATAATCATGTTATGATATTGGAACATTGTACCTTTTATATGAGTTGTAAAGTTTCAAAGTTGTCAAAGTAACCTGCATTTACAACAGTAATCTGTGGATAAAGATGTTTGTTTTATAGTTCCTCGTGAATGTTAT
>NW_013699836.1:0-605 GCF_000517525.1 Limulus polyphemus | reverse complement strand
ATAATTTTGTCTTTCATTGTGTCAACTAATGTTTGTTTTTTACTTGTAATGCCACAACTATTTATTTCTGAAGGTGGAAAAGGAAGTAACTTATCGGCCAATTGTAAAATAATTTGTTTCTTCTGTGGATTGATACACTGCTCATGCTCAGTTTATTTTATTTTTTAAAACTTCAACTGCAGTATTGTACCAGTTCAAAATGTCTTTGAATATTTCATTATTTACAATAACGAAAAATGTACAACATTTTGTGTACACATTGATTTATTAGCAAAACATTTCTGTGTGGCTAGCCCTGGGCTAGTGACCTTCTATAGTCACGACTCGGGGCTGAAAAATTTAACTTGTCGTCTTAGATCAAGAAGTGGAAAAATAAATGTTATGACTACATACAAGAAAACGTAGACGATATTTGATAAGGATTTGGACTTTTTTTTTTCTTACATGATTTTTATATTTCATTTTTACAGAGAACATCAGCGTTTTAGGTACAGACGATACTACGACCTGTTTTATGGTCCTCCTTAAACATACAGGTAAGAACTTACTTATTAAAAATAACTTGTATTATTATTACAGTTTTGTACGATAATTTATACGGCGTA
>NW_013699835.1:0-605 GCF_000517525.1 Limulus polyphemus | reverse complement strand
CAACCGTCTTATTTTTTATAATCCATATATATATAAAGAAAGATAAACCTAAATTACTCATTTAAAAATTAAACGTTAAGTAAACGGTTAATTTGATTCAAATTTTTAAAAAAAATATTCCAAAATCAAATAATCTGTTCCATAATAGCAAACAACCATCTAGAAACTTTTCCAATTTTGCTTCAAGTGATTGGTGCAACTACCTTCAAAATAATTTAACAAACTATTGAACATTTGAATTTCGGAATATCCCATGACTAAAATGCCACAAGTCGGAGCCACTTTTGTTCCCACTAATGTTCCAGAGATTTGTTGATATATAATGCCTTTATAAACAAAATAACGCGGACATTTTTATATTGTTATATAGATCTTGTTAGAGAAAGACTTATTTACAAACTGGAGAGTATCCTGGAAGATAAGAAACTGGTATTAAGAAACTGAAGAGTATCCTGGAATATACGAAACTGGTATTTATGCTTTTATGTAAGTGTTTTTACCTATTTGTTTTAAGTTAGCAATAATAAAGAGTTTGAAAAATATTTCTAAAGGTATTTTATACTGTTTATATATATATATATATATATATATATATATACACATAC
>NW_013699834.1:0-605 GCF_000517525.1 Limulus polyphemus | reverse complement strand
TGTGGTAAATGTTCGATGAATATATCCAGGATTGACAACTTGCAAGTCCTCCCTAATCCGACGTGGTAAATGTTCGATGAATATATTCCAGGATTGACAACTTGCAAGTCTTCCCTAATCCTATGTGGTAAATGTTCGATGAATATATTCCAGGATTGACAACTTGCAAGTCCTCTCTAATCCGACGTGGTAATTCTTAAATTCAAAAAACAGTCAAAGCTGTCACCCATGTCGAACTTAAGCAAGTATTTAAATCTTTAAAAAATGGCAGATGGCATTCACCTAGCGCATGCTGTACATACATTTGTGTAACTCAACTATATTAATGAATGTTTGTGTGAATTTGTGAAACTCATCTATGTTATTGAATGTCCGTGGAAATCTTTGTAACTCAACTATGTTACTGAATGTTTGTGTAAATTTCTGTAGCTCAACTATGTAACTGAATGTTTGTGTAAATTTCTGTAGCTCAACTATGTAACTGAATGTTTGAGTAAATTTGTGTAACCAAGCTATGTTACTGAATGTTTGAGTAACGTAAGTAACTTAATTATGTTACTGAATGTTTGTGACAGAATTTGTTGTTATTCAGGTATGTTACTGAA
>NW_013699833.1:0-605 GCF_000517525.1 Limulus polyphemus | reverse complement strand
CTCGGAGTAATCTACCTACAGAACCCTGAGTAATCTACCTACATAACACTGAGTAATCTACCTACAGAACCCTGAGTAATCTATCTACAGAACCCTGAGTAATCTACCTACAGAATCCTGACTAATCTACCTACATATCACTGAGTAATCTACCTACATATCACTGAGTAACCTACCTACAGAACTCGTAGTAATCTACCTACAGAACTCTGAGTAATCTACCTACATATCACTGAGTAATCTACCTACATATCACTGAGTAATCTACCTACAGAACTCGGAGTAATCTACCTACAGAACCCTGAGTAATCTACCTACATATCACTGAGTAATCTACCTACAGAACTCGGAGTAATCTACCTACAGAACCCTGAGTAATCTACCTACATATCACCGAGTAATCTACCTACAGAACCCTGAGTAATCTATCTACATATCACTGAGTAATCTATAGAACCCGGAGTAATCTACCTACATATCACTGAGTAATCTACAGAACCCTGAGTAATCTACCTACAGAACTCGGAGTAATCTACCTGCAGAACACGGAGTAATCTACCTACAGAACCCTGAGTAATCTACTCACATATCACTGAGTAATCTAC
>NW_013699832.1:0-605 GCF_000517525.1 Limulus polyphemus | reverse complement strand
TTTTTAAACAGAAGTTTTTTTTACCATATATATGTATCGTTGTAAATGTTTACTCAAAAGTTTTTATATAACATATATATATATCGATTTGAATGTTTAATCAGTGGTTTATATTTACCATATATATATATATCGATGTGAATGTTTCATCAGATGTTTTATTTACCATATATGTATATATCGTTGTAAGTGTTTAATCAATAGTGTTTATTTATCATATATATATATTTTTTTGAATTTTTAATCAGAAGTTTTTATTTACTATATATATATATCGATGTGAATGTGTAATCAGTATAAACATTCACATCGATATATGTATGGTAAATAAAAACCTCAGTAGTTTTTATTTACCATATATATTTATCCATGTGATTGTTTAATCAGGAGTTTTATTTACCATATGTATATATATGTATCGTTGAAAATGTTTAATCAGAAGTTTTTATTTACCATATATATATATATATCGATGTGAATTTTTAACAGAAGTTTTTATTTACCATACATATATATATGTATTGTTGTAAATGTTTACCAGAAGTTTTTATTTACCATATATATATATATCGATGTTAATTTTTAGTCAGAAGTTTTTATTTACC
>NW_013699831.1:0-605 GCF_000517525.1 Limulus polyphemus | reverse complement strand
AGTCAGAGATCATAATACTTACATGTTTTTAGTCAGAGATCATTATACTTACATGTTTTTAGTCAGAGATCATAATACTTATATGTTTTTAGTCAGAGATCATTATACTTACATGTTTTAGTCAGAGATCATTATACTTACATGTTTTAGTCAGAGATCGTAATACTTACATGTTTTTTGGTCAGAGATCATTAGACTTACATGTTTTTGGTCAGAGATCATTAGACTTACATGTTTTTGGTCAGAGATCATTATACTTACATGTTTTTAGTCAGAGATCATTATACTTACAGGTTGTTAGTCAGAGATCATTATACTTACATGTTTTTAGTCCGAGATCATTATACTTACAAAAACGTATAAGCAAATTATTGCGAAATTTTGCAATTTTAAACAAATTTCACACTAAATATATTTCACTAGGAAAATCATTGTTGTAAAAGCCCCACCCCCTCACACACACACTCCAGTGGCTCAGCGGTAAGTCTGAGGGCTTATAACTCTAAACTCCGGGTTTCGTCATTCGTGGTGGGTGCTACATAAATAGCCAATTGTGTTCTTTGCGCTTAACAACAAACAAGTCGCGAAATGGATCGATACACACG
>NW_013699830.1:0-605 GCF_000517525.1 Limulus polyphemus | reverse complement strand
CAACATGACAATCCCAGCCAAGACCTTTATAATATGAACAGCAAGCCAAGTTGATAAATACAACATGACAATCCCAGCCAAGACCTTTATAACATGAACAGCAAGCCAAGTTGATAACTACAACATCACAATCCAGCCAAAGACCTTTATAACATGAACAGCAAGCCAAGTTGATAACTACAACATGACAATCCCAGTCAAGACCTTTATAACATGAACAGCAAGCCAAGTTGATAACTACAACATGACAATCCCAGCCAAGACCTTTATAATATGAACAGCAAGCCAAGTTGATAACTACAACATGACAATCCCAGCCAAGACTTTATAACATGAACAGCAAGCTAAGTTGATAACTACAACATCTAGTTATCAACTTGGCTTGCTGTTCATGTTATAAAGGTCTTGGCTGGGATTGTCATGTTGTAGTTATCAACTTGGCTTGCTGTTCATGTTATAAAGGTCTTGGCTGGGATTGTCACATGACAATCCCAGCCAAGACCTTTATAACATGAACAGCAAGCCAAGTTGATAACTACAACATGACAATCCCAGCCAAGACCTTTATAATATGAACAGCAAGCCAAGTTGATAACTACAACATG
>NW_013699829.1:0-605 GCF_000517525.1 Limulus polyphemus | reverse complement strand
ACAACATTACGGAAACATGCCAAAACATTACCCTAAAATCGTTTATTCCTTGCTTTGGCGGAATCAAAATCTCTAAGCAATGTCCTTTCTATAGTGAGCATGGAAAGGGCATTTAAGCGTTCATTTAACATCGAAGCACGCAAATAATTTTTTTCTCTAGTCATTTTAGAATTAACTCTCTCTGAACTGCAATTCGTGGCGAGTAGGCACAAGTACATTCTTAATGCCACGTCAACAGATTCGTCCTAAAACAGTTTCGAGGTTTTTTTTTTGTTTTTGTTTTTTCTGATTGCTTTGATGCATTGTCGGGCGGATGATGTTTCACTGTCATAAAATTTCGCAAACTGTACCATTTCAACGGTATAGATCTTTCTAGATCTGGAGAGTATATGCCTCCCAATGTTTCACTCACTTTAATTATATAAAACAATAATTGTCATATCATGCCCCATGATATATTAATTACTTTATGTGTCATTTACTAACTAGATAGGTCAATCAAACAGTTTAGCAAGAATTGCAAAGATACTTAGGGAATATATTATAAAATATAGCTATATATACATTAATAATTAAGTTTTATAAAATAATACTTACTTTCTTTT
>NW_013699828.1:0-605 GCF_000517525.1 Limulus polyphemus | reverse complement strand
ACTTACTTGTAATGATCATATATTTAAAATCCCCTATACCTTACTTACTCGTAATGATCATATATTTAATATCTCCTATACCTTACTTACTTGTAATGATCATATATTTAAAATCCCCTATACCTTACTTACTTGTAATGATCATATATCTAAAATCCCCTATACCTTACTTACTTCGTAATGATCATATATTTAAAATCCCCTATACCTTATTTACTTGTAATGATCATATATTTAAAATCCCCTATCTATATGTTGGTGATCATGTCTTGTGTAACTCTGCTTTTACTTGTGGGGGATTACTTTCCCTTAAATACCGTATCGCACTCACTTGTCGGTGGTCATTAAAATACCCCAATGATATACCACTGATGGAAAGTAACATGTCCTCGTTCATTTGTCAGTAGACATGTCTTGGAAAAACTTTCCCCTTCATTTCTTAGTGATCACATATTATTATCTTGCTAGGGTGGCAATAAAACTAAGTTAGTTCTGTAACTAACAAATACGTTACAGGTAGTTTGTAGTTCTGTAACTAACAAATACGTTACTGGTAGTTTGTAGTTCTGTAACTAACAAATACGTTACTGGTAGTTTGTAGTTCT
>NW_013699827.1:0-605 GCF_000517525.1 Limulus polyphemus | reverse complement strand
ATGGAATATAAAACATGAAATAATAGCAGTATGATGGAATAAAAAACATGGAATAATAGTAGCATGATGGAATATAAAAACATGGAATAATAGTAGTATGGTGGAATATAAAAAACTTGAAATAATAGTTGTATGATGGAATATGAAAACTTGAAATAATAGTAGCATAATGGAATAAAAAACATGAAATAATAATAAAAGCGTGAATGGAATATAAAAACATGAAATAATAGCAGTATGATGGAATAAAAAACATGAAATAATAGTAGCATGATGGAATATAAAAAATATTCCATCATACAACTATTATTTCAAGTTTTTTATATTCCACCATACTACTATTATTCCATGATTGCTATTATTCCATGTTTTTATATTCCATCATACTACTATTATTTCAAGTTTTTTATATTCCATCATGCTACTATTATTAGAAGTTTTTAAATTCCATGATACTACTATTATTTCATGTTTTTATATTCCATCACGCCACTATTATTTCAAGTTTTTATATTCCATCATGCTACTATTATTCCATGTTTTTATATTCCATCATGCTACTATTATTCCAAGTTTTTCATGATGGAATATGAAACTTGAAATAA
>NW_013699826.1:0-605 GCF_000517525.1 Limulus polyphemus | reverse complement strand
GCCAATTGTTCAGTAATGTTAGAACTGACATTAATGGAGAGGTCCTGACTGCGTTTAGTAATTATAGGCATTTTTTTATACATTTAAATTCAGAAGAATATTTAAGAAAAGCACAAGAGATTATATATTAAATTACAATACTATTCTACTATTAAACTGGAGACCAACTTAGAGCGATATTTGTTACAATTGAAGAAATATACTATCTCTAGTATCCAACATTGTTACGTGCACTCGTGCGTTGGCCGGATACTTGGTAGACATTTTAACGCAATCTGTCATGAAATTCGACAAATGAAGTTTGATAATAATGTTTATTGTGTTAGTTTTGACACCGAATTATTACACACCAATATAGCATTAGGAGAGACAACACAACTGTGTGCTGATTTGATCTACAACAGCAAATCCAAACCTTAGTAAGTAGGTGTCTATTAAAACTTTGGCTATTAGGTATTTATACAAACCTTAGTAAGTAGGTGTCTATTAAAACCTTAGCTATTAGGTATTTATACAAACCTTAGTAAGTAGGTGTCTATCAACACCATAGTTATTGGGTATTTATACAAACCTTAGTAAGTATGTGTCAATTAAAACTTTGGCTA
>NW_013699825.1:0-605 GCF_000517525.1 Limulus polyphemus | reverse complement strand
TATGAGATTGTATTATTTAATAATGTTTTATTTAATATTATGTCAATCCCCTGTTGTTTTTGGTTATGACATTGTATTATTTAATAGTGTTTTATATAATATTATGTCAATCCCATGTTGTATTGGTAATGACATTGTATTATTTAATAATGTTTTATTTAATATTATGTCTAGCCCCTGTTGTTTTGGTTATTACATTGTATTATTTAATAATGTTTTATTTAATTTTATGTCTATCCCCTGTTGTTTTGGTTATGAGATTGTATTATTTAATAATGTTTTATTTAATATGATATCTATCCCCTCTTGTTTTGGTTATGCCCGAAAACAAATCCAAATAATGTTATCATCCACAAAATTAAGAAAATTAAAATTTTATATAAGGTATTGTGATTATTATTAGGAACTCATGAAAATAATCCCCACAGAATTCCAAAAAGTTATGGGTTTAAAGAGTTAAGCCTCTTGTATCTGCTATGATGTACAACATTAGGTAAAGATATATGCATTTGCAATAACTTATATTGTTTTTAAGGACTCTAATAATGGAGTGCTATCCTCTGATACCTGTTAAAGAAATGATACATTAGATCAGACCTTGTAAT
>NW_013699824.1:0-605 GCF_000517525.1 Limulus polyphemus | reverse complement strand
ATCCATGTAAAGATGATAGTTATATAATACATGTATAGATGATATTATATAATACATGTATAGATGATCCTTATATAATACATGTAAAGATGATAAGTATTATATAAGGATCATCTATACACGTATTATATAACTATCATCTATACATGTATTATATAACTATCATCTTTACATGTATTATATAACTATCATCTTTACATTATTATATAAGGATCATCTATACAAGTATTATATGTATAGATGATCCTTATATAATACATGTAAAGATGATAGTTATATAATACATGTATAGATGATAGTTATATAATACATGTATAGATGATCCTTATATAATACATGTAAAGATGATCCTTATATAATACGTGTAAAGATGATAGTTATATAATACATGTATAGATGATAGTTATATAATATGTGTATAGATGATCCTTATATAAGATGATAGTTATATAATACGTGTATAGATGATCCTTATATAATACGTGTATAGATGATAGTTATATAATACGTGTATAGATGATCCTTATATAATACGTGTATAGATGATCCTTATATAATACGTGTATTGGTGATCGTTATATAATACGTGTATAGGTGATCGTTAT
>NW_013699823.1:0-606 GCF_000517525.1 Limulus polyphemus | reverse complement strand
AAACATAGTAGTACGCAACTCTAGGATATTCAGAAAAGAGTAAAAACGTAGCCGTGAGTTTTACATTTGTTTCTTTATATACGTGTTTAACAAGTACGAAATTCCTTTTCTCTCATGTATTACTTATATGTCTCAGCGGCAGGTTTCATTGCTTATATCGATAACTTTGGGGACTTAATAACATGGATGTCACAGCATTGATACCCCATACGAGTAGTTAGAGGGAATTGCATGGTAAGCCACCAGAGGAAGACAAGTGTTTCGACCTCAGGCGATGGGAGGGGACAGACATGATGAGTCTACAAACTGGCACTAGAGGGCTCGTTGCAAATGAAACGTTGCTAGGCCGCCATGACACCTAGAGACCAAAGTTGTCTGCTGTATGAGAATGTGACATCATAGTTAGAATGTTAATCAACAGAGAGCGTGTTGTTACGGCCAACATAGTGGCACCAGAGGGAGAGCTGGTATGATGTAGATCAACATGATATTGATTTTATAGTAACAAAGTCTTAAAATTAATAAATTAATTTCATAACCTTTCGCTTACAGTTTATTCTTATAAGTAAAAAAATTAAATATATTCTTCTAGATTTATCAACTATT
>NW_013699822.1:0-606 GCF_000517525.1 Limulus polyphemus | reverse complement strand
TGATGAGTACAGTGTGTTCTATAAGAAATATACCATGTTCCACAAAGAATGGTATATGTTCCATGATGAGTACAGTGAGTTCTATAAGAAATACACTATGTTCCACAAGGAATGGTATATGTTCCATGATGAGTACAGTGTGTTCTATAAGAAATATACCATGTTCCACAAAGAATGGCATATGTTCCATGATGAGTACAGTATGTTCTATAAGAAATATACCATGTTCCACAAGGAATGGTATATGCTCCATGATGAGTACAGTGAGTTCTATAAGAAATACACTATGTTCCACAAGGAATGGTATATGTTCCATGATGATCACAGTGAGTTCTATAAGAAATACACTATGTTCCACAAGGAATGGTATATGTTCCATGATGATCACAGTGAGTTCTATAAGAAATATACCATGTTCCACAAAGAATGGTATATGTTCCATGATGATCACAGTGTGTTCTATAAGAAATACTTTATGTTCCATAAGGAGTACAGTCTCTTCCATAAGGAATACATATGCTCCATAAGAAATTAGTATCTCCTATAAGTTAAACATTATGTTCCATAAGAAATACTCTGTGGGCTACAAGGGATACATTATGTTCC
>NW_013699821.1:0-606 GCF_000517525.1 Limulus polyphemus | reverse complement strand
TCAACCTTGTGAAGATTTAATGTATTAATCTAATTAGTTGTAAAAATTGGTTTTAAAATATTGATTTATCACTATAAAGAAAGTTTTGAAATTGAAGGTTGAGTTTTCTAGTGATAAAGGCACATTTATTGTTATGTTTGATACTAATGGTTAGCAGAGCACCAATAGACCATTATATAGGTTTGTGTTTAATAACAAACAAACAATATGTTTAAGTTCTGATGACGTAATACTTATAAACTCTACAAGCAATATATGTATATAATGCAACAAAAATCAGTTGATGTGTCAATATTTATTACAACAAAATCGGTTGATGTGTTAATATTTATTACAACAAAATCAGTTGATGTGTTAATATTTATTACAACAAAATCAGTTGACGTGTTAATATTTATTACAACAAAATCGGTTGATGTGTTAATATTTATTACAACAAAATCAGTTGATGTGTCAATATTTATTACAACAAAATCAGTTGATGTGTCAATATTTATTACAACAAAATCAGTTGATGTGTCAGTATTTATTACAACAAAATCAGTTGATGTGTCAGTATTTATTACACAAAAATCAGTTGATGTGTTAATATTACAACAAAATCAG
>NW_013699820.1:0-606 GCF_000517525.1 Limulus polyphemus | reverse complement strand
AGCCCAAATATCAGGGGAGGGAGGAAAACAAGATGGGTAGGATGATTGATGATGTAGTAAGGAATGACATGGCTCATAAGTAATAGGAGAAAGGGATAAAACATCTCATACCTGAGACACAAATCCAAAACGACCGAGTAAGGCCTAAGTGATCATTCAGGCAGGGAATGGGAAAGTACAGTAAAATCAGGAAGCGGTAATAGATGATCCAAGTCCTTGTCAGTCTGAACAGGCACTGCCTGTTTTGGAGGAACTGGGCCGAGGTCTGAGGACAAAAGGTTGGCCCATGTAATGTTCGATATCCCAACAGATGAATGTGGAAAAATCCATTGTCGGGTCTCTCGCACGTGAGGTCTGAGAAATAACTGGTGTAACCCTCGAAGTTGGAACAAGAACTTCAGAATTCAGTATAAATGAGAGTTCACCAAATTTGAGTGGTGAAAAAGAATAATGCAATGGAAAAAACTGATAAGATTGGTTAAATTGAAGAAACAGTCATAATGAACACTAAATAAATTAAAGAAAACCACTTCATGAGGAACTTAAACAGAACATGTTAAACAAGAAGCATGTCTGAACACAAGCACTGCCAAACAAGAGGTGATA
>NW_013699819.1:0-606 GCF_000517525.1 Limulus polyphemus | reverse complement strand
TCTTTGTTATTTTGTCTAGAAGGATCTGTTTTAAAAACAGGATAGAGAGTGTCAATGTCTTATTTTGTCTATTGACACTCTCTATCCTGAGAGTGTCAATAGACAAAATAAGACAGAAGGATCTGTTTTAAAAACTATCCTGTTTTTTAAAACAGGTAATTCTTTGTTATTTTGTCTATTGACACTCTCTATCCCGATACAACACTTTCATTGCTACTTGATTCGATAAAAATGTCAACTACAGTTGGTTTTTCCAAACTTATGTAGCTTTGGTTTACTTTGTTTTAGGGTAGATATGTTTACATTTTTTTACACAGTGTAGCTGAAAAGTAAAAACAAAACTATTACACTCAGTAACCCGAAAGCAAAACAGATCATTCTTAAAACGGTAAAAATAATTACTGAAAACCAGAAACAACCAACGTGTTGAATTTAGGCCATAATATATTCGTCGTTTCACGCGACTTTTCCTTTTTAAATCTATCCTCTCTACGGTAAGAGAAATCCTAGTGTGATTAACAAACTGTCAGAAAATACAAAAACTTAAACCAGTTGAAGGAATCACTGTAATTAGAAAAAGTTATAATTCAACGAACAATCTGTATA
>NW_013699818.1:0-606 GCF_000517525.1 Limulus polyphemus | reverse complement strand
GGGCAACATTCTTTTAGCTGTAATTAAACGTTCTTTACATTAGTACAAGTGTAAAAAAGAGTGGGCAACATTCTTTTAGCTGTAATTAAACGTACTTTACATTAGTACAAGTGTAAAAAAGAGTGGGCAACATTCTTTTAGCTGTAATTAAACGTTCTTTACATTAGTACAAGTGTAAAAAGAGTGGGCAAAATACTTTTAGCTGTAATTAAACGTTCTTTACATTAGTACAAGTGTAAAAAAAAGAATGGGCAACATTCTTTTAGCTGCAGCTAAACGTTCTTTAGATTAATAGAAGTGTTACGAGTTTCATGGCGACTTGTGCAAGTAAACACTATAGTAACTCGGTAAAAGACATGACTCAGGCTAGCTGGAACCGTCTTACAGGTCACTCGTTCTAACGTCGCACAGAAACACTTACACATTTGTGTACAAATGTCTTTAACTCTGTGGTGAATGACCGCCAAACAACAGTTTCAAAGAACTTCTGGAATATAAACGCGTTCAGAGCACAGAGTCATTGTTTTTACAATGTGATAGAGAATTAGCGTTGGAGAAAAGATCTGACAGACAAGAAAAAACTTAGGTTGGTTAAGAAAAATAAAA
>NW_013699817.1:0-606 GCF_000517525.1 Limulus polyphemus | reverse complement strand
CATCTTTATAGAGAAAAATTTTGAAGTGAAACATATTTTGTTTTCTTAAATGCAGACTTTATTTCTTTAATATATCTGTATGAAACTTACTTAAGTGTCGTCCTGATCTTAAGATGTTTATGATATACATGTATCTAAAACATTAGCAACGTTTATAATATCTATCTATGATATTAGCAACGTTTATAATATCTATCTATGATATTAGCAACGTTTATAATATCTATCTCTGAGATTAGCAATGTTTATAATATCTATCTATAACATTACCAATGTTTATATCTATCTATGATATTAAGCATCGTTTATAATATCTATCTCTGAGATTAGCAATGTTTATAATATCTATGATATTACCAACGTTTATAACATATATCTATGATATTACCAGTGTTTATAACATCTATCTATGACATTAGCAACGTTTATAACATCTATCTATGACATTAGCAACGTTTATAACATCTATCTATGATATTACCAACGTTTATAAGATCTCTCTATGATATTAGCAACATTCATAATATCTATCTATGACATTAGCAACGTTTATAAGATCTATCTCTGACATTAGCAACGTTTATAAGATCTATCTATGATATTAGC
>NW_013699816.1:0-606 GCF_000517525.1 Limulus polyphemus | reverse complement strand
ATATATATATTGTCATGGTACATATAGTATTAGTTTACAACACACAGATCTAATAAAAAATTTCAAAACCAATTATGAAAGAATTCCATAGAATTCATGAGGTTTCGTTTTCTTCTAACAGTCGTTTTTTAAACAAATATTATATTTCGGAAGCATGTGTTTATTTTCTACTCGTATCTACTCATCAACATAAACTTTTCGGTCAGAATCTCTCATTCAACCTTTTTTTTTTTTAAATTGGAAAGTCCTGACTCCTTGAATGAATGGACAGTTATTACAAAGAACATAAATTATATCTGAGTAAAGAGAAACGAGTGTTTTGTTTATTTGTTTGTTGTTAGGCACAGAGATACACAACGAAACAGCCATCTGTGCTCTAACCACTGTGCTTTAGCGTTATAAGCCCTCAAACTTACTGCTGGGCCACGGGCGGGAGGGAAGACTGTTAATAATAATAAAACAAAGTGAGAACGAAGACAAATAAAGGTTCTCATTTTTCATCTTGAGGAACTATTTGTGGCGAATTTTTATTTGTTTGTTTTCGTTAAATTTCGTGCAAAGTTGTTCGTGGCTTGTCTGCGCTAGCCGTCCATGATCTTGGGGTCA
>NW_013699815.1:0-606 GCF_000517525.1 Limulus polyphemus | reverse complement strand
GGACTTTGTTATCAAGATCGATACCATTTAATCCCTAAAATCCCCTTTGTTTGCTTGTAAGATCCATAGACTTACCGTTGACCCACCAGGAGAAATACGGGGAAAAAACTGTTTGTTTTAGAGCAAAGCCACATTGGGCTATCTGCTGTATCTACCATGGTGAATCGAACCCCCTTTTTCCCCCGTATTTCTCCTGGTGGGTCAACGGTAAGTCTATGGATCTTACGGGTCAACGGTAAGTCTATGGATTTTACAAGCAAAAAATTATTATATAATCGCACCGTGTTTATTTCTATTAATAATTCATACAAAACTGGTTGTATTATGTTAAACCTTCTACCACCTAGATGCACGTGAACAAAGTTTCTCAGCTGGGTGCCTATGAGCCCCAAGGAGACTGCAAAGAACAATAGAACGTTCTGTAAAAACAGAGGAAGTTTATGTGCAATTCATGTAGCCTAGTCCCCATCGATACAACTTAAAATATATGTAGCCTAGTCCCCATCGATACAACTTAAAATATATGTAGCCTAGTCCCCAACGATACAACTTAAAATATATAGCCTAGTCCACCGTTATAAAATATATAGCCTAGTCCCCAACGAT
>NW_013699814.1:0-606 GCF_000517525.1 Limulus polyphemus | reverse complement strand
TTATCATTAAATAGATGAATTATTATGTTATCTGTATCAGTATTGTTACAGTGATACAGTAAAACTGTATCAGTATTGTTTCCCTTTGTTATTATATCTGGCAACTGTATCGGTATTCTTATTGCTGGAGAATCTTATCATTAATTAGCTGAAGCACTTTGTTATTATATCTGGCAACTCTATCAGTATTAGTTCTACTGGTGAATGTTATTATTAAATAGCTGACATACTTTGTTATTATATCTGGCAACTGTATCACTATTGATTCTACTGGAGAATCTTATCATTAAGAAGATGAAATACCTTGTTATTATATCTTGCAACTGTATCTTCATTGTTTCTACTGGAGAATCTTATGATTAAATAGTTGAAGTACTTTGTTGTTATATATAACAGCTGTATCAGTATTGTTTCTACTGGAGAATCTTATCATTATAAAGCTGGAGCACTTTGTTATTATATCTCACAACTCTATCCCTATTGTTTTTATTGGAGAATATTATTAATATATAGGTGAAGTAATTTGTTATTATATCTGGCAACTCTATCAGTATTGTTTCTTTTGGAGAATCTTATTATTAAATAGCTGAAATACGTTGTTATTAT
>NW_013699813.1:0-606 GCF_000517525.1 Limulus polyphemus | reverse complement strand
ATCTTGTTTCTATGTTCTTTGACCTTGAGAAGGCTCCTGACACTATGTGGTAGTTTGGCATCCTGTGGTGCCTCTATTTGTATGGGTTGCATGACAATTTGCCCATTTTTATACATAACTATTTACCTAACAGATCATTCCTTGTCCATATGGGATCAACATTCTCCTCAGGGCTATATCTTGAGTGTCACACTTTTAGCATTAAGATCAATGTCAACATTGATAAACCTCCTCATACAGTTGCAACCAGTCTCTAAGTCAATGACTTTGAAAATTCCTGTCTGTCCTGAGTAGCAGCTTAAGATTCCCTGACTTGTTTGTCTGAGTGTACTACTGAAACAGTTTCACTTTCCTCTTCATCTAAAATCGTTTGTGTTCATTTCTGCCGCAAGTGAGGATTGCACCCTGATTCGAGCTCCAACTGGGAGGTTCTATTATTTCATTGTGACTTAGACAAAGTTATTGGAACTTCTCTTTGACAACATGCTAACAATTATTCCACATATTAAGCAGCTATTGACCAAATGTACAAGAGGACTGAACATACCTTGTCCACTCTTCCACTTTTTGAGGCGAGAGTAGTTTTTCTATATTAAAAATGTATTG
>NW_013699812.1:0-606 GCF_000517525.1 Limulus polyphemus | reverse complement strand
CTAACAGCTTGAGATCATAGGATCCAGTTGGTGGACACTACTGAGGGCAAGCGGTCACTGGTCACTCATTTTGTGGCAGCACAAGATGATAGTATCCAGGCACTGGACAGAAGTGGTTTCGCGTTTGTTATCTTTCAAGAAATCTTGTTAGTACAACAATTGGTGAAGTTTCGTGGTTACTTTTATTACCTTATACTTATTAGGTTAATGCTAATGAAGTGTACAATTTTCTTTATGACGACTTTTATTCAAGATTAATGATTATGACAATAAATTAAATTAGTTTGTGTGAATTAGTAGTCAGTTCTAATTAGTTTGTGGGAATTAGTAGTCAGTTCTAATTAGTTTGTGGGAATTAGTAGTCAGTTCTAATTAGTTTGTGGGAATTAGTAGTCAGTTCTAATTAGTTTGTGTGAATTAGTAGTCAGTTCTAATTAGTTTGTGTGAATTAGTAGTCAGTTCTAATTAGTTTGTGGGAATTAGTAGTCAGTTCTAATAGTTTGTGGGAATTAGTAGTCAGTTATAATTAGTTTGTGGGAATTAGTAGTCAGTTATAATTAGTTTGTGTGAATTAGTAGTCAGTTCTAATTAGTTTGTGTGAATTAG
>NW_013699811.1:0-606 GCF_000517525.1 Limulus polyphemus | reverse complement strand
GAACACAAATTTCGTTAGCATAAATCAGTTAAATGATGAAAAATTAGGTGTCTATTTGCTTGTGACCACTCAGTGTAGAAGCAGTTAACATCAGTCTAGATCTTGTTGGGCAGCAATTGAATCACCTAATTCTTTTCCAGGTAGTGCATACAGATTTCTTGCATGATAATTATTCTAAGGTGTTCTTTCATGACAGAATAATACATGATTAAATATTTAGGAAACTCCAGTTTCTGGAGGAGAAAAACTAAATATGACTTCCACTAAGAGCAATATTTTGATTTCCATGAACTCTTAGAAAGGCAGAAAATCTTTCAACTACAGCTTGCTAATACCCCATATTTTCCATATCAATCCTTTAATTTATTTTACCTGATATTCAGTTGTTGTTGTTGTTTTTTTTTCACTATTGAAATGCCCAGGTTAATTAAAGTGTTAATAATTTCTCCATTATTCAGTTTTTCCATTTTGAAAATCAGATGTCTGCATCTGTGTTAAACCCATTTTAACTACAACTTTTGAATCGATTTTTGGCTTCTTAGATTAGTCACCCAAGTCAAATACACATATCCATCTTTCATCTGTTTCCTCTTTAGAACTGTCATT
>NW_013699810.1:0-606 GCF_000517525.1 Limulus polyphemus | reverse complement strand
CAGACAGTTCACGCCAACACTCACAAAACTAACTCTACAGACAGTTCACGCCAACACTCACAAAACTAACTCTACAGAGAGTTCACGCCAACACTCACAAAACTAACTCTACAGACAGTTCACGCCAACACTCACAAAACTAACTCTACAGACAGTTCACGCCAACACACACAAAACTAACTCTACAGACAGTTCACGCCAACACACACAAAACTAACTCTACAGACAGTTCACACCAACACACACAAAACTAACTCTACAGACAGTTCACACCAACACACACAAAACTAACTCTACAGACAGTTCACACCAACACACACAAAACTAACTCTACAGACAGTTCACACCAACACACACAAAACTAACTCTACAGACAGTTCACACCAACACACACAAAACTAACTCTACAGACAGTTCACACCAACACACACAAAACTAACTCTACAGACAGTTCACACCAACACACACAAAACTAACTCTACAGACAGTTCACACCAACACACAAAACTAACTCTATAGACAGGAAATATCAGGGCTGGACCAATACCTATTATTTAACACATTAAAAATAATTACTTTAGAAAATAACTTGTGAATTATTGAAAC
>NW_013699809.1:0-606 GCF_000517525.1 Limulus polyphemus | reverse complement strand
TATGTTATAGTTGTAATGAGGCATATCGATTGATTAAAATTACCACTGGTCAAACATGGCCAGTTGAAGTGAGTAAGCAACTGGTAATTGAGTGACCAGTGGTAAATTATGATGGTTAAGTTTAAAAACTGTGTTTACAAGTAATTGGAATGGCATGCACCTTTGCAGAACCTGCAAACACTGGCAAAATATAGGTAAGTGGGATTGATCAGTTGACTTTGGCAAAATATAGGTAAGTGGGATTGATCAGTTGACTTTTCGTGGGAGTAAGAAAACAAAATATTATTATTGTTACCTTATTAATTACCGTTAGTGAGTCCCAAAAATAACGGAGTTGTTGTTGTCGTGCAGAGGTATCCACACTTTGTCCACGACGAGGAATCAAACCCCAGATTTTAGCCTTGTAAGTCCGTAAACTTACTTACCGCAGACCAGCCGATGGATCTGGAGTACTTTGAACAAATGTATTATTTTGCTTGTCATCTTAGGATTGAAATTAGATACCCGGATGTCTAAGTTGTATGTGCCCATTCTTTTTTTCTTCGCAGCTTTACTGTGCTCTATGTTCGTTAGGGTTTTTGTATTGATAATATTTTAAAGAGAGTC
>NW_013699808.1:0-606 GCF_000517525.1 Limulus polyphemus | reverse complement strand
TCTAACAGTGTTTCATAACAAAATTTTGAAAAATTCAAAACCTAATAAATGAATGATACAAACAACAAATCAAACTATACGAATTGTTTCAATCAAACCCTAAACATTACTTAGAAATCTTGTATCAAGTTTCATGCAGTTTGATTAAATCTCTTTGCTGGAGGGGTATTATTATTATTATGTGGTCATTACAGGGGTAAAGAAAGAAGGACTGAAACTTAGTTTAGACTTAAGGTAAGGCAGTTACTCTAACAACAAACCCTTGGGCTACTCTGTCCTATCCAAATAATGGATTTACAGCCTGGATACACTAACCATTAGACTTTTCCCAACCAAAGAAGCTTAAATTTCTCTCTGCTATATATCATATTTTGTTTGAAGTCAACTTTTACAATATAGCAGAAATGCTCTGTTGTGCGCTTTCTGCAGTTAGTAAAGCCAGTTAATCATATTAGGTGGACTAAACACTGTGAATAGTCATTCCTTCACTAAAATGTATATTAACGGATGCACCAGTGTTAGCTTATCTGAAGCTATATTTTCCATATCCGTTGGTAGGCCCGGTATGGCCAGGTGGTTAGAGCGCTCGACTCGTAATCTGCGGGT
>NW_013699807.1:0-606 GCF_000517525.1 Limulus polyphemus | reverse complement strand
AGATTACGAGTCGAGTGCCTTAACCACCTGGCCATGCCGGGCCACACTGTAGTAGTAAATAATGGCTAAAAACATCATACATATAATGGTTATTCAGTTATATATGAATATATTGAATCCCGTGTAATCCACTTTCATTTAACACCTTGTACTCCAAATTCTTCACAAACCACATTAAACCAGCATTGAGTTTTATTTCACGTGGAGAACCATTAGATAAAAGGAAGCTGTCCAATCACAGCACACTGTTTCAAGTTGACCACAAATGTCCCAAAGTGTCATTAGTAGTAGAATCTGGAATCACTTCCAAACCAAGGGTACACTTGATACTACACCTGGTCAAACTAAGGGTCCACTTGGTACGACACCTGGTCAAGACAGATTATTATCTACAACACATCATTAGTAGAATCTGGAATCACTTCCAAACTAAGGGTCCACTTGGTACGACACCTGGTCAAACTAATGGTACACTTGGTACGACACCTGGTCAAGACAGATTATTATCTACAACACATCATTAGTAGAATCTGGAATCACTTCCAAACTAAGGGTACACTTGATACGACACCTGGTCAAACTAATGGTACACTTAGTACGACACCT
>NW_013699806.1:0-606 GCF_000517525.1 Limulus polyphemus | reverse complement strand
TTATATAACCGTACGTTGTATTAGTTTGTTCAGATTAAGTTTTACACAGAGTTATATAACCGTACGTTGTATCAGTCTGTTCAGATTAAGTTTTACACAGAGTTATATAGCCGTACGTTGTATCAGTTTGTTCAGATTAAGTTTTACACAGAGTTATATAATCGTACGTTGTATCAGTCTGTTCAGATTAAGAACAGTGTATTTCTACAGGTTACCACTTGTTATACATATTTACTCCTCTGGAACACAGTGTATTTCTACAGGTTACCACTTGTTATACATATTTACTTCTCTGTAATACAGCGTATTTCTACAGGTTACCACTTGTTATACATATTTACTTCTCTGTAATACAGCGTATTTCTACAGGTTACCACTTGTTATACATATTTACTCCTCTGGAACACAGTGTATTTCTACAGGTTACCACTTGTTATACATATTTACTTCTCTGTAATACAGCGTATTTCTACAGGTTACCACTTGTTATACATATTTACTCCTCTGGAACACATTGTATTTCTACAGGTTACCACTTGTTATACATATTTAATTCTCTGGAACACAGTGTATTTCTACAGGTTACCACTTGTTATACATATTTAA
>NW_013699805.1:0-606 GCF_000517525.1 Limulus polyphemus | reverse complement strand
AATTCATATCCATAGACTGTGAGTACAATAAACGATTAATTCATATCCATAGACTGTGTGTACAATAAACGATTAATTCATATCCATAGACTGTGTGTACAATAAACAATTAATTCATATCCATAGACTGTGTGTACAATAAACAATTAATTCATATCCATAGACTGTGCGTACACTAAACAATTAATTCATATCCATAGACTGTGCGTACACTAAACAATTAATTCATATCCATAGACTGTGCGTACACTAAACAATTAATTCATATCCATAGACTGTGCGTACACTAAACAATTAATTCATATCCATAGACTGTGCGTACACTAAACAATTAATTCATATCCATAGACTGTGCGTACACTAAACAATTAATTCATATCCATAGACTGTGCGTACAATAAACGATTAATTCATATCCATAGACTGTGAGTACACTAAACAATAATTCATATCCATAGACTGTGCGTACACTAAACGATTAATTCATATCCATAGACTGTGCGTACACTAAACGATTAATTCATATCCATAGACTGTGAGTACACTAAACAATTAATTCATATCCATAGACTGTGCGTACACTAAACAATTAATTCATATCCATAG
>NW_013699804.1:0-606 GCF_000517525.1 Limulus polyphemus | reverse complement strand
ACATTATGTTGGCTTTTTTACTGTTGTTGAGAGGGCGTCAACTGTACATTATTCAAACGTCACAGTCTGCGAAAGCAGCAAGATAGCGTGACTGAAAAAAAAATTAATCAAAATATTTTATTTAAAAAAGATGATCAGTTCAAGCAAAATACGAAAAAGGCTACTAGTCATTTCTAAATATTCTAGGGTTCTGTACACTGATCAGTTATCAAGAAGTGACTTGAGAATATTAGTGTTATATTTATAACGGTATCATTTTATTATTGCTTCCGCAAAACAACCACAAATTTGTAAATATTCTATTATTCAGTACACTGATCTATGGTCAAGAGCTGGGTGAAATGGGTGTTATCTGCACAACAGCATAACTTCAGTATATCTAGCGTGAAACAACCGCACGATTTAGAGATTTATACAACCACACAATTCAGAAGAAAACACTATTAGATTTAAACACCTTAATGTTTAACTTTACAAATTCCTCAGAGCGTCTTAGCATTTTAATTGTCACATTTTATATCTTCAAAAATCATTCCAAAATCAATCTCACGAGGAAGTTAAACGAAAAAACAACAACATACAGACTATCAGAGTTTGTGGTTTATC
>NW_013699803.1:0-606 GCF_000517525.1 Limulus polyphemus | reverse complement strand
GTGTGTGTGTTGTTATAGCAAAGCCACATCGGGCTTTCTGTTGTGTCGACTGAGAGGAATCGAACTCCTGATTTTAGCGTTGTAATTCCCAAGACTTACCGCTATCCCACCGGGGGAAAGAAGCTACTGTTAAGTGTGTGTGTTGTTAGAGCAAAGCCACATCGGGCTTTCTCTCATGTTCACTGAGAGGAATCGAACTCCTGATTTTAGCGTTGTAATTCCCAAGACTTACCGCTGTCCCACCGGGGGATTAACAGTAGTTAGTTAACTGTAACGTTTTTTCAACTAATCGAACTTTTTTTTTACTAACTCTCTACATTACTTTAACGTTACATTTTGGCCGCTAGTCGACTGCTGTCTTTAGTCTGAAAAGATTGGTAGAAGTATTCTAACACAGCGGTGAGAGCGTTATCTACTGAACTAAGCTGTTAATAACTTCGAACGTTGTTTTTAACTTTTTCAGTATAAGCACTTCTATAGTATTGTTACGCCTCTGTTAGTTTGTTAATTACTCGTAAAAATTCTTTCCCACAAACTTCAGCGATACAAGTACTTTTCTTAAATAAAACTAGTTTATTATTTACTCAATACAACTTTGCAATACAC
>NW_013699802.1:0-606 GCF_000517525.1 Limulus polyphemus | reverse complement strand
TATTAAATGTTCTGTTTTATTAAAAAAATTAGAGTTTAAAAAATTTTGTCTAACAAAGAATGATTAACAACTCACAGTATACTGAGGCATGAAATTACTGGTGGTGCATGACATTTATTAGTACTGTGTGTGTTGTTTTGATCCAACCACTCTGGTGAGCTGCAATATTGAATGAAAGACTTTATCAATAACAACATACAACAGACAAGTATGGTTGAAATACTATTATAAACTATTCTGACTGTAAAATGGTAACAATGCGATTCAAAACCTTATTGTGATGTAATAAGGTGCTCTACGTTCCGTGACTTGTAATTTATATATATTGTTCTTAGAAAGATACGATGTAAGGCATTTTTTACCCTTAAATTTAAAATTGCGTTGTCTACTGAAAGTTCAAGTTATACATGTATCAGATGCTCTGTTTTGTTGGTCATTGGAAAATTGACTTTATAGGAAAATAGGATTTGATAAATATCATACAACTAGATGTGTTATTCAATATTTCCACAATGTTTCCTGTTCGTCTAGTGCAGTGGTCGGCAACCTCTTTTGATCGTGGGTCAATTATTTATTTTTTTGAAAAATTTAGCATTGTGTTGGGTC
>NW_013699801.1:0-606 GCF_000517525.1 Limulus polyphemus | reverse complement strand
AGGCTTTTGTAATTATAACTACGGGCAAGAGCTATTGTCAAGATGCAAAATCATCAGACAAAGCATGGCCTGTAACGACGCGATGAGGCTACAAAATCGTTGTAATGAAGTAAGTTTGGTTCAGATATGATGCCACACCCGAATATTTCAAAACTAAACAGCATTTCGAATGAGTCAGTCTGACACAAAAATGGTGATCAACTACATTTGGTGCCTCAGCGTCTGAAATACATGCAACACTAAGGTTACCCTGTGGTATTGCTGAAGCATAAGTTATTAATACTAACAAGGGTGACATTACGAAAGGAAGCCCCAAAAAGCATTAAAGCAAAACTACACAACAAACCCAAAGGAAGCCTTTAACTACAGACAGAGGCGATATCAATTTGATAAACATGCAAATATAAAACGTTATGCTATTCACATACCTGGACTATAATTATTATGCGGTTTATTTTGTAAAATAGTTCCAGTTCTTGAATGCTATCACGATATCTTATACATATATATATATATTTACTTATTGAAAATCTGTTTCTATATAACTTTTACGTGTACATATAATATATATATATATATATATATATATAGAGAGAGAGAGAGAGA
>NW_013699800.1:0-606 GCF_000517525.1 Limulus polyphemus | reverse complement strand
TTCTTTTCAATTTGTTCTACACGTGCCAATTTTCTTTTCTTTTAACTCATTTAGACCTGAAATTTAACTCTGCTTTATTTCTTCATGCATTTTGTGCCGTATTTTTTATTATTGCAGTTATTTATTTTTACCGTAAGATTATCAGTGCACCTGAAAATATCAAGGAATAAGGTTAAGTTTGATGCACAGGTTTTGTTATTGCATTATTTTCTGTTTTTCTCAAAGATGGTTCTATTCTATGCTCCTCTAAACTCTTGTGTAATACAAGTTTTGAACTTTGTGTAGTTCAAAATAGTTTTTCCAATTGAAGGACTTATGAGCAAGGAGAAGAGTTAGGTACTGCAGATGATAGACCATAGCCTGAGAGTGGCAATGTATAGGAGAAGATTTCTCCTGGACATTGACCTTTTGTTATTGATGCAAAATACTATATTCATGCTATCAACCCAACTGCAGGCTCAGAAAGGAGAACAACAAGGGCATCACAACATTGGGCTATCATATAGTTTGCCTTAAGGGCATACCACTGTTTTTATCTATACCATAATCTATGTTATGGCGGTCTCCTCTAATGGAGAACAAACATTTTATAATAAGTTGTTAGTA
>NW_013699799.1:0-606 GCF_000517525.1 Limulus polyphemus | reverse complement strand
CTATGACTGAGTGCTGCTATTAAGTTGTCACTAAAGATGACTAGGACTCGAGTGCTGCTATTATGTTGTCACTAGAGGTGACTAGGGCTCGATTTTTGGTATTGTCTAGAGGTGACTAAGACTCGATTATTGGTATTGTCTCGAGAGTTGACTACGACTGAGTGCTGCTATTAAGTTGTCACTAAAGGTGACTAGGACTCGAGTGCTGCTATTATGTTGTCACTAGAGGTTACTAGGACTCGATTGTTGGTATTGTCTCCAGAGGTGACTAGGAATCGAGTGTTTCTATTAAGTTGTGACTAAAGGTGACTAGGACTCGAGTGCTGTTATTAAATTGTCACTAGAGGTGACTAGGGCTCGATTGTTTGTATTGTCTATAGAGGTGACTAGGACTCGAGTATTGCTATTAAGTTGTTACTAAAGGTGACTAGGACTCGAGTGCTGTGATTAAGTTGTCACTAGAGGTGACTAGGACTCGATTGTTGGTAATGTCCAGAGGTGACTAGGACTCGATTATTGGTATTGTCTCTAGTGCTGTCTTGGACTGGAGTGTTGCTATTAGGTTGTCAATAGAGGTAACTAGGACTCGATTATTGGTATTGTTTC
>NW_013699798.1:0-606 GCF_000517525.1 Limulus polyphemus | reverse complement strand
AACCTCTGGACTTTATTATAACATCGAACAATATTCTTTGTGTTTTTATGCCTTTCCATGATACTGAAATAAGTAGAAAAAATTCTTTGATATAAACTCGTAAAATACCGCGAAATATCTCTTTATTCTATCATTGATATCTGATGTTTATCAATTTTATCCTTTATATTGTCTAACTTTAAACACTAATACTTTAATGTTCATCAAGTGAACTACAACTTTGTCCTCTATATTGTCTAACTTTAAACACTAATACTTTGACGTTCATCAAGTGAACTATAACTTTGTTCTCTATACTGGCTAACTTCAAACACTAATCCTTTAACGTTCATCAAGTGAACTACAACTTTGTCCTCTATACTGGCTAACTTTAAACACTAATACTTTAACGTTCATCAAGTGTACTACAACTTTGTCCTCTATACTGGCTAACTTTAAACACTAATACTTTAACGTTCATCAAGTGAACTACAACTTTGTCCTCTATACTGGCTAACTTTAAACACTAATCCTTTAATGTTTATCAAGTGAACTACAACTTTGTCCTCTATACTGGCTAACTTTAAACACTAATCCTTTAATGTTTATCAAGTGAACTACAACGTT
>NW_013699796.1:0-606 GCF_000517525.1 Limulus polyphemus | reverse complement strand
CCCCCCCCCCCCCCAGTTAAGCTGGAGTCGGGACTGATTTGTGTTTGGGACTGGTGTATTTACTAAGAAGTGGACACTAATGTACTCGTGATAATATGGCTTTCGAAACCAAACGTGGCCAAGTGGGGTGTAATAATTTAAAACCAGAATAAAAGTCCATCATAAAAAACTTGTGATATACATATTGGATATAACACTTTCTAACGATATTTATTTTATCTAATGCGTAATTAATTCTGGGCTGGATTTTCCGACAAGCAGCAGTTTAGCTACCCATTTGTTGGATAAATGATAACAAGGAATAAATTAACAAGTCTAAATTAAAACTTTTTTCTAGTTTATTTAGGGCAACGTTTCGAGTATACGCCCTTCTTCAGGCAGTAAAGACTGTGTTGTAATGGAATTAGGCTCAAAAAGAATCCATTTCTGTCTTGTACATTAAGAGTACTTTTGTTAGAAGGTTTTATTTGGTAAACTAATAGGCAGTCGGTAATAATTTTTTTCTCTCTCTCAACTTTAATTATATTTCAAAGAAGAGTATTACTTGTTCCTTGCTTCTTAACACAGATCGAGAGAATAGAAAGGTGAGAACAGTACATTTCGAAC
>NW_013699795.1:0-606 GCF_000517525.1 Limulus polyphemus | reverse complement strand
TGTCTTTCTTCACTGGCAGGTGGCTCAGATTCAGATGTAAGTGTTGGAGAAACACCTTCCTCAACTTGTCTTTCTTCACTGGCAGATGGCTTAGATTTAGATGTGGGTGTTGGAGAAACACCTTCATCAACTAGTCTTTCTTCACCAGCTGGTGGCTTAGACTCGGACGTGGGTGCTGGAATAACACCTTCGTCAACTTGTCTTTCTTCACTAACTGGTGGTTTAGACTCCAATGTGGGTGCTGGAAAAACACCTTCTTTGTCTTGAGTTTCTTCACTAACTGGTGGTTCAGACTCGGACTTGGGTGCTTGTATAACACCTCCCTCAACTTGTCTTTCTTCATTTGTTGATGACTTAGACCCAGATGTTAGTGTTGAGGAAACATCTTCCTTTGTTTCAGTTTTTTCCCTAACTGGTGACTTAGATTCGGATGTAGGTGCTGGATAAACTCCTGCCTTGGCTTCAATTTCTTCACTAACTGGTGACTTAGATTCAGCTGTAGGTGCTGGGGAAACACTTTCCTTTGCTTCAGTTTCTTCCCTAATTGGTGGCTTAGTCTCCGGTGTGGGTGCTGGAGAAACACCTTCTTTAGCTTGAGTTTCTTCG
>NW_013699794.1:0-606 GCF_000517525.1 Limulus polyphemus | reverse complement strand
GTCAGATATACTAATGTGATGGTGTAGAGATATATTGGACAGTTAGATATACTAATGTGATGGTGTAGAGATATAGTGGACAGTTAGATATACTAATGTGACGGTGTAGAGATATAGTGGACAGTCAGATATATTAATGTGATGGTGTAGAGACATAGTGGACAGTTAGATATACTAATGTGATGGTGTAGAGATATAGTGGACAGTCAGATATATTAATGTGATGGTGTAGAGATATAGTGGACAGTTAGATATACTAATGTGACGGTGTAGAGATATAGTAGACAGTTAGATATACTAATGTGATGGTGTAGAGATATAGTGGACAGTTAGATATACTAATGTGATGGTGTAGAGATATAGTGGACAGTCAGATATATTAGTATATCTGACTGTCCACTATATCTCTACACCATCACATTAGTGTGATAGTGTAGATATAGTGGACAGTCAGATATACTAATGTGACGGTGTAGAGATATAGTGGACAGTCAGATATACTAATGTGATGGTGTAGAGGTATAGTGGACAGTCAGATGTACTAATGTGACGGTGTAGAGATATATTGGACAGTTAGATATACTAATGTGATGGTATAGAGGTATA
>NW_013699793.1:0-606 GCF_000517525.1 Limulus polyphemus | reverse complement strand
AAAAAAAAAGTCCTAGCTAGTGTTTATAAAATGTTAACAGAAATCACAAAGCCTAAAGGAATAGTTTTAGTGATTAAATAAAAATGAAATGTAGGAGTTTGAAACAAGATACCATATTTGCCTGAATATAATGCGCACCCAATTTCGAAAGGTTAAGTTGAAGAAAATTTGTTTTTTACGCACCAATTGTACAATATGTATTGAATAGCTTCTAATTACAGTAAACAACTATCGATGTATTAAACATTTTTGGAAATCTTTCAACGAAATTTGTTTTTACGTGTCAACTCTACAAAATTTATTGAAAAGTTTATACGTGGCAATAAACTAAGCTAATCATTCATCTTCACATATATCTTCGTCATCGCTAGAATTATCGTCACCATTGGATTTTCTTCCTTGAACCTTTGCTTCATCCTCTTCTAATTCCCACAACATTTCATCGTCCATCCAATCCATTGCATTGGATATGCAACATTTTTGAAACCTTTAAGGATGCTTTAATGATTTTCGGTAGTACCATCTAGTAAAATACCTAACAAAATTGAACGTGCATGAATATAATGCGCGGTCAGGTTTTCGGGAGGTATTTGGAAGAAAAAAAAG
>NW_013699792.1:0-606 GCF_000517525.1 Limulus polyphemus | reverse complement strand
AAGATCTGTCATCATGTGGTGCTGTTAAGTAAGTTCTGGCAACATATGGTACTGTCATGCAAGATCTGTCATCATGTGGTGCTGTCTAGTAAGTTCTGGCAACATATTGTACTGTCATCATGTGGTGCTGTCATGTAAGTTCTAGCAACATATGTTACTGTCATGTAAGATGTGTCATCTTGTGGTGCTGTCATGCAAGTTCTGACAACACATGTTTCTGTCATGTAAGTTCTGACAACATATGTTACTGTCATGCAAGATCTGTCATCATGTGGTGCTGTCATATAAGTTCTGACAACATATGGTACTGTCATGCAAGATCTGTCATCATGTGGTGCTGTCATATAAGTTCTGACAACATATGTTACTGTCATGCAAAATTTGGCATCAAGTATCACTGTGTTGTAAGATCTGGCATTATATGATGCAAGCAGGGGTGAAATTCTGCCAGTACTGAGAACCAGAATTTATTTATTAAGGCAGCACAAGTGCAGGGACTTATTTGATTTGCTTTATTGTTCTTCATGTTTTAACATATGTTTCTTTCAAAAACAAGTCCACTTCACCCAGCTGAGCATCTATGTTTTTTTTTCCTAATTTCAGCTC
>NW_013699791.1:0-606 GCF_000517525.1 Limulus polyphemus | reverse complement strand
GTTACTGACTTCTTCTCTCAATAAAAATAAACTTGTTTTATTGTATTACCATTAGTTCATTAGTCGATATTAGACTTCTATTGATTTATACATTTTTTTGTACATCAATAACTAATCTTTCGAGAATTGTTCACATCACTAGATCTTATACTAAGTCTGCAAACTTACGACGCTAAAAGTGGTGTTTGTATACCCGTGAGCACAGATAAACCTAGTCCTTCACAAGAACGAAAGCTTTGATGTGTTTTGTTTCCTTAACTGTTGTTGATTTTAAACAAGGATAATAATAATAACACTTCTTACGAAAAACTTTTCTTAATGGAATTAAAATAATTTTTTTACGTTAAGTTTAAGTTTAACTTGCTTAACCCTTGACTGCCAGTATTTTATGTGTGGCCGGAAATACATTTACGGGAAAAGTCACAAATTTTTTTAATACCCAAATACGATATCAAATAATACAACAGAAAACATCTGTAACTTAGTTATTTATTGCAATAACAGCAAGATGCATGATACGTAACATTACATGAAAAGATACCGATATGAGGTTAATTATCACATGAATGAGTGGATGCATGATACGTAACATTACATGAAAAGAAG
>NW_013699790.1:0-606 GCF_000517525.1 Limulus polyphemus | reverse complement strand
TACATTGTCATGGATAATGTTGACTAGCTGCTACTCCTCTACATTGTCATGGATAATGTTGACTAGCTGCTACTCCTCTACATTGTCATGGATAATGTTGACTAGCTGTTACTCCTATACATTGTCATGGATAATGTTGACTAGCTGCTACTCCTCTACTTTGTCACTTCTAAATTAGGGATGGGTAATGTGGGTAGCCCTCGAGAAGCTTGACACAAAGTTCAACAAATAAAACCTTTCTCAAAATAAAAGAAAGGAGAAGAGGTTACTGAAGGATTAGAATGTTCAAGCATCATTGTCTTTGCTTATATTTTAAATAAAAAGCTAAATAAATTTGTTTGAAAACAGAATCAGGGAAGCTAAACAGTCCTTTTTATCTGTATACATTTGTGGTTGGTTAAGAAAGGGATAGGTTGAATCATGGAAGTTTGCAGGTTATATCTCGTTAGAAACTAATTCTTCTGTATGTACAAAATTTGATGAGTTTTGATATTAAATTTTATTTTGTGTTATAGGAATACGTGTTTGAACAGCTGAAAGTTGAAGGTGTTCAACCAGTACCTAAAGTTATAACTTCAGAATGTGGAGTTAATGATCGGTAAAACT
>NW_013699789.1:0-606 GCF_000517525.1 Limulus polyphemus | reverse complement strand
GCAGATGACATTAACATCTTGAGTCATTTTAGTTTTCCCTGCCAACCACTGGATAGTTGCCACCTGGGTCCTTTAAATTGTTGGTAGGTCTTCGTGCTACTTAAAAAATATCCTGAAAACTTAAAGTTTTGAAAGAAATTTTGAATAAGGTCCCATTGGATGTATTGCAACTACCTTGATGGGACACTGGATTTTCCCTCAGTTTCCTGATACCTTCAACTGGCTTGGTGTTTGTTGTGGTAGCTTTTGGTGTCGTTATCATCAGTTGGACAATGGGCAAGCTGGGTTCTAACATCTTCGCAGATGTTTACAGGCTGAGTCACAATACATGAATGAAAATAAGATTCAAATGTAATGTCAATGATATTTTGATTTGTCAGACTTTGGTTATAAGTGTAGGCTAAAGTTGTAATATCACAGTTACAACAATCCTCTGTCCTAAAATTCCCCTTAGAAACAGTGCTGGAATTATTGCTAAAATCAAGTGACATTTCAACAGGATTACATGTGCTCTTGTAGAGAATTCAACCATTTCACATATTGACCTACTCGTGCTTGGCCTACATTCAGCTCGTCATCTTCGCTATTAAATTTACATTCAGCTGT
>NW_013699788.1:0-606 GCF_000517525.1 Limulus polyphemus | reverse complement strand
AGTGTTCTTGTTAAACAATCTCGTGTCACATCAGTATTCTTGTTAAACAATCTTATGACACATCAGTGTTCTTGTTAAACAATCTCGTGTCACATCAGTGTTCTTGTTAAACAATCTCGTGTCACATCAGTGTTCTTGTTAAACAATCTCGTGTCACATCAGTGTTCCTGTTAAACAATCTCGTGTCACATCAGTGTTCTTGTTAAACAATCTCGTGTCACATCAGTGTTCCTGTTAAACAATCTCGTGTCACATCAGTGTTCTTGTTAAACAATCTCGTGTCACATCAGTGTTCTTGTTAAACAATCTTATGTCACATCAGTGTCCTTGTTAAACAATCTTATGTCACATCAGTGTTCTTGTTTTCTTTGACCTATGGCTTTGCAAGTTACTTCAATACAAGAATCGTCAAAGGAACAGGGAACTATGCAAGTAGCAAGTTACTCCAATACATGAATCGTCAAAGGAACAGGGAACTATGCAAGTAGCAAGTTACTCCAATACATGAATCTCTAAAGGAACAATGAACTCTGTAGATTGTAAGTTACTCCAATACATGAATCTTTGAAATAACATGGAACTGTGCAGGTAGTAAGGTACTTAACA
>NW_013699787.1:0-606 GCF_000517525.1 Limulus polyphemus | reverse complement strand
AGGCACGTTCGGCATGTCAGTAAGTAGGGATTCTCTCAAGTAAACTGAATCACTCTGTGACTAATACTCAGAGTCTGAGTATAAACATCTATAAGGTTAAACAATCTGTCTTTAAGTTATATATAGATTATACACATTTTATAGATTATACACATTGTTGAAAACTGGTTTTGAATATAAGATAGCAGAGAACACCTAACGTACAACTTCTTGGTAGAGAACACCTAACGTACAGCTTCTTGATAGAGAACACCTAACGTACAGCTTCGTGATAGAGAACACCTAACGTACAGCTTCTTGATAGAGAACACCTAACGTACAGCTTCGTGATAGAGAACACCTAACGTACAGCTTCTTGATAGAGAACACCTAACGTACAGCTTCGTGATAGAGAACACCTAACGTACAGTCTCGTGATAGAGAACACCTAACGTACAGCTTCTTGATAGAGAACACCTAACGTACAGCTTCGTGATAGAGAACACCTAACGTACAGCTTCGTGATAGAGAACACCTAACGTACAGCTTCTTGATAGAGAACACCTAACGTACAGCTTCGTGATAGAGAACACCTAACGTACAGCTTCTTGATAGAGAACACCTAAC
>NW_013699786.1:0-606 GCF_000517525.1 Limulus polyphemus | reverse complement strand
CTTTCAAATGCGACTGTAGCTTTTTTTTTACCCAGAAGGGTGCGTCTTATATTCCGAAAAATACGGTAATTATAATTGTAGAAGGTATATTTAGTATAACTAGGAGATGTCATGTGATAATGTATAGTAATTTAAAGTAGATAAAATAAGCAGCTGGTGTTTACTGATTTAAACAGAAATAGAAAAATAGAAAACGAGCAAGGTAAAATAAACCTCGTGTTTATTTTGCAACAACTATGACTCCGTGTTTCTTATTCACCACTCTAACACACTTTGTTCAAGTTATCATAAATGTTACTCGTCGTGGGTTTTGAACCTGGTTTGCTGCACAGGACCGTCGAAGCGGAACATTGCACTGCGAAATGTATGTGGTCGACTTTATTTCCTAGAGCTCTTTTGAGCAGTTAACAACAAAAAGCTACATTCATGCTGTGGCCAGATTTTACAGACATAGTTAGAAATGAAGTTTTTCCATTGTTAAGTATTTCCTTGTTCACAAGGAAGATTAAAAATTGGTGGGTGGTGATGACTAGCTGCCTTCCCTCTATTTTTTCAATTCTAAATTATTGACGGCTAGAGCTGATAGCCCTCGTGTAGCTTTGTGCG
>NW_013699785.1:0-606 GCF_000517525.1 Limulus polyphemus | reverse complement strand
GTTTTCTTTGTTCATTCATGTAAATGTCAAGCACATCATTGAAAATGGGTTAACTAAGTCCATATCAACACACGCTGAATTGTTTCATTCTGCTCATTGCAGGATAACATTGCAGACAGCCATGTTAGGCAGTTCTTGCAAGTTATATCGCTAAGTAGAAAAAAGTATTGGTAACAGAGTACTTGAGTTTAAAAAAATACTCGTGGGGGAAAAAGTGCCTGTTGTACAATATAAATCATGGTTAAAAGATAAATTCGGGTAAATGTGTGTTTTAATTACGTTTAAGGTGTTGGGTTTGACATATTTGTCTTAAGATCGCTTGAGTTGATGACATTTTGGATTTTCATGATTCGGAATGAACTGGATTGTGAAGAGTAGTATTTCTGAAACTTGAAAAAGAGCACAAGCAGCTAAAACAACAAATACTAGTTCTGTTTCAGAGACATTGTTGGGAAAAGAACGTAACCCAGGAAAGCTACTATCGGACACTTTATTTTGGTATTCTGTGTATTACTAGTGTGAAGTATAGTAGAGAATAAAATCTAAAACATACATATTTAATTGATAAAACGTTGTAGGTTATCATTTAACCTTAAAGATACAAAG
>NW_013699784.1:0-606 GCF_000517525.1 Limulus polyphemus | reverse complement strand
TTACCAAAAGACTCGTGACAGATAATGGCTGTACATAGTATTTACCAGGAGACAGATAATGACTGTTGAAGAACAACTTCATCTTTCAGCAAGAGAAATAAAATTTAATAGATATGGACTCCAATAGGCGGCATGTAGGAGAAGGAATTTCTCCTGATTTCAAAGAGGTCGAGCCATTCAAGAAAAGGAACTTTCACGCAATCCACACCAGAGGTACAAAATCTGGTAGACCTTGCGAACTACTGTGGACATTTCATACCAGATTTTACAACCTACATATATCTTCTGCATAACCTAACAAATTGTCAATAGATGTGAACAAGAGAGCAGGATAATACACTAAAACAGTTACTTACTCCAGAAAGTATAATGACATGTATCGACTCCAACCTACTCAGTAGTAGTACATGTTACTTCAGTGCTGTAGAACGCCTAGAGAGAGAGAGAGAGAGAAGATGAAATCATAGCTTTCTTGAACCAAGCACATACGGGGCCAAATATACTTACAGATAGAACAGGAAGCATCGGACACGGTATTTATACTTGAACATTGCTGTCTCCTCCATTTTGGCATATCGTTCAAGCTGATGACAAACCAGAAAACTT
>NW_013699783.1:0-606 GCF_000517525.1 Limulus polyphemus | reverse complement strand
ATGATACAGGTTTGAGAAGCTGGCAAGAAGATTTTCTGAAGGACGATAATCGCCACCCAATTAGAAACTCCTTGGGCTAATGAATTTGACTAAAACTAACCATGCATAGGAAACTCGGAGGTGGGGGACTTCTAACATGACGTGGTTCAACTCCGAATAGTGTTAATGAACAGGAAGAAAAGTATAGTGTTAATGAACAGCAAGAAGATGATAGTGTTAATGAACAGCAAGAAGATGATAGTGTTAATGAACAGGCAGAAGATGATAGTGTTAATGAACAGGAAGAAAAGTATAGTGTTAATTAACAGCAAGAAGATGATAGTGTTAATGAACAGCAAGAAGATGATAGTGTTAATGAACAAGAAGAAGATGATAGTGTTAATTAACAACAAGAAGATGATAGTGTTAATTAACAGGAAGAAGATGATAGTGTTAATGAACAAGAAGATGATAATGTTAATGAACAAGAAGATGATGACAGTGTTAATGAACAGGAAGATGATAGTGTTAATGAACAAGAAGATGATGACAGTGTTAATGAACAGGAAGAAGATGATAGTGTTATTGAATAAGAAGAAGATGATAGTGTTAGTTAACAGCAAGAAG
>NW_013699782.1:0-606 GCF_000517525.1 Limulus polyphemus | reverse complement strand
TATATATATATATATATATATATATATATATGTATGTATGTACTTACCCGTAAAATTTCTATTTATTATTTATACAATTTTGCTGGTTTTTTTCTCTATATATATTTTTTTGTTATTGTTGTTCTTGCTGTCTTGACATTTTTATCTTTTTCTAATGCATATGCTCTCCAGTGGCACAGAAGTATGTCTATGGACTTGCTAGAAATCAGGTTTCGATACCCGTGGTAGGCAGAGTACAGATAGCTCTTTGTCAACATTCATAGAAAATTTGTCACCCTACATAAGGGATGTCTATGAATTTAGTGCCTTATAGACATCACAATCATATGCACGATCCTCATATGCAGAACAAAATAACTGGGCAAAGTTGTATTGACATCAAGAAGATGAACAAAATAAAAACACTGAAATCTTCATACCATCTGTGTATGTTGTATGCAGTGCTAACTATGCGTTATGTACTGTGCGCTCTTTCATCAATTTGGGCATATTCTTGTTTTCTATGGTAAGAATGATGAAATATTTATGGCCACGCTGTTGTACACTTTATTATTTAAAGAACACAATTAAAATTCTCATATATATATATATATATATATATATATA
>NW_013699781.1:0-606 GCF_000517525.1 Limulus polyphemus | reverse complement strand
GTCAATCGTGTCAGTTATTGAAATATCTATGACTAGGTTTTGAGAGTCAAAACATTCTTTTATCATACCACTCTAACTTGTAGAGGCGTTTTTTTTTCCTTTACTGAATCGAAAATGACCACCAGATGACTGCCATTAATACATAAGTGGCCATAAAACGACTCCTGTATCATGACTAGGTTTTGAGAATCAATGAATCGTTTTTTTACTGTGATAAATCTATTACTTAAGCCAGAATCCTAGATGATAACTTTTACTAGTGTATAAAAATTGATATTGTAGTTATATGGATCCTACCATTAATTTATTAATATACTCTATCTTCTTATTTTCAGGACAACATGACTACCTTATCAAAAAATCATTGATTACTGCTACATTAAGTAATAATGGTGGTTGACTGTTTCTTCGTGTGGACATCCAGATGAGCAACTGACTTCTGCTGGTGATTACTGCTACATTAAGTAATAATCGGTGGTTGACTGTTTCTTCGTGTGGACATCCAGATGAGCAATGACTTCTGCTGGTGATTACTGCTACATTAAGTAATAACGGTGATTGACTGATTCTTCGTGTGGACATCCAGATGAGCAATTGACTTCTGCT
>NW_013699780.1:0-606 GCF_000517525.1 Limulus polyphemus | reverse complement strand
CCAGTACTTGTTTGCATAATAATACAACAATGGAATGTTCGTAAATGCTATTAATATTATTTTCATACTAAGTTCAAATAGTAAGAGTGAATTTAATAAAGTTTTCTAAAAGTTGGTTTGTAAATTCAAGGATTCCGTGACTTATTAAAAACTATGGCATTTATAGACAAATTCATATTTTCATGAATTGTAAAGATTTTACAATGATACTGAACTTTATTTACGGTAGTGTAGAACGGTCGCTTATTCGCCAGGTTCTTATAGATATAAACCAATATAGATTTTAAAAACCCACTTCTTTATTGCGGTTTGAAAAAAATGTACTTGAAATTACGGCTGAGAATATTGATAACAGCGTGGGTACTGAAATATTGAATCAAAGCATTCTGTTTCTAGTGATTACATGAATTTCTTTTATAACGTTGCATATTTCTAGTTTTGCCGATATCGGCGTTTTAAATTAGCTATCTCATTTGTTAAGTTAATTTCTAATTCTGAGATAGATACAGATAAAAGCTCTTCTATGTCTGTTAAAGTGTTAGAAAAAAAAATTCAGATTTTAAGCAAAGAATCTGATATATATATATATATATAGTAGGTCGACGT
>NW_013699779.1:0-606 GCF_000517525.1 Limulus polyphemus | reverse complement strand
AGAACTATCTGTGTCGTGTGAAGTGATTTGTTGTAAAAAAAAACTCTGATATCTGTATCCTGATGAGAACTATCTGTGTCGTGTGAAGTGATTTGTTATAAAAAAAGCTCTGATACCTGTATCCTGATCAGAACTATCTGTGTTGTGTGAAGTGATTTGTTAAAAAAATCTGATTCCTGTATCCTGATCAGAACTATGTGTCGTGTGAAGTGATTTGTTATAAAAAATCTCTGATATCTGTATCCTGATCAGAACTATCTGTGTTGTGTGAAGTGATTTGTTAAAAAAATCTGATACCTGTATCCTGATCAGAACTATCTGTGTCGTGTGAAGTGATTTGTTGTACAAAAATCTCTGATACCTGTATCCTAATGAGGGTATCAGAGATTTTGTTTAACAAATCACTTCACACGACACAGATAGTTTTGTGTCGTGTGAAGTGATTTGTTATAAAAAATCTCTGATATCTGTATCCTGATCAGAACTATCTGTGTTGTGTGAAGTGATTTGTTAAAAAAATCTGATACCTGTATCCTGATCAGAACTATCTGTGTCGTGTGAAGTGATTTGTTGTACAAAAATCTCTGATACCTGTATCCTAATGAG
>NW_013699778.1:0-606 GCF_000517525.1 Limulus polyphemus | reverse complement strand
GTTGAATAACTCTCATCTCAGTGTAAAACTTGGTCGTAATAATCACTTTATACTTCTGATATTAGAATAGCAAGGGGATCACTCTTACGATTAGTTGAATAACTCTCATCTCAGTGTAAAACTTGGTCGTAATAATCACTTTATACTTATGATATTAAAATAGCAAGGGGATCACTCTTACGATTATTTGAATAACTCTCATCTCAGTGTAAAACTTGGTCGTAATAATCACTTTATACTTATGATATTAAAATAGCAAGGGGATCACTCTTACGATTATTTGAATAACTCTCATCTCAATGTAAAACTTGGTCGTAATAATCACTTTATACTTCTGATATTAGAATAGCAAGGGGATCACTCTTACGATTATTTGAATAACTCTCATTTCAGTGTAAAACTTAGAAGAGAAACCTAGGTTTCAGCTGTTATTTTTGACATTAATAATGTTCGAATGGTTTGACGTTGATATTTATATCCAGAAGTACCTACTCGATTTTACGTTCACTATTTTAGTGCAATTTTAATTTCTCCCACTGAGAATTCAGTACCCATTTTGATTTATATAAAATATATTGTTCTTGTTTTTCAAACTTTTCCTAGCGA
>NW_013699777.1:0-606 GCF_000517525.1 Limulus polyphemus | reverse complement strand
ATGTACTGGTTTTTGTCTATTCCTTGTAGAAATCAATTTCAACTATTTCGTTCGATCCCTCACAACAAAATCAATCCAGAGCACGTGCGTTTCAGGACACGAGCGATAGCTCACGTTCTGAAACGAAGCGAATCACTTTTTTTTTCATGGAAGATAGCTTTGGAAATGCAGTAAAGCTTAATGATTTCTCATGGGTGAAACGCATGATTAGACTAGTGAACTCGTGAAAGAATTTAAAGCTTGAAATAACGTCACCTGAATCTATTAAACTATCTGTAACTATGAGGGGTATAAAATTGTACTGTATCATATAGACTTGAATTGATTTATCATATAGACTTGAATTTTCATGTTCACACCAGGTGGCTGAAAATGTACTTGAAACGTTGCTTAGTCACTTTTATTGCTTTGTGGAGTATATTCTGTTATATTCCTTAGGTGGGATTAACCAAGGCATGTTCCATCTATCTGAGCATAAACAATTTCGTTTTAATTTTGACAAGTATGAATTGTTTCTGACGCAACAATAGAGCTGTTTACTCTGTTTAATTGTAGGTATGCAACAAAAGAAGAGTGTATTGTTGCATAATCCCATATGCCGTAACC
>NW_013699776.1:0-606 GCF_000517525.1 Limulus polyphemus | reverse complement strand
GCATTAATATGCCAAGATGCACAGATCAATGTTTCAAAAGTTGATGTTGCAAGATCATGTGTTGTGTTAAAGATTGTTCATATTAAAGTTTAAAAAGTACTTTTGATGTCTTTGATGAAGTATAAGTGTGTAATAACTCAAAAGAAAAAAAAGAGATCCAATAATATGAAGTTCAATCCATGTATAAATCTTGTAATTATGAGAAAATATACAAGTTTCTAAGCATTGTTAGATAGCAGTTTGCTTGTAGCTTGCTTTTAAATGAGAATATTTCTGCATTGGATAAGAGGAATGACATACTGTGCTGGAATATATTTCCTGAGCCACATAACTGTGACAAGGGATTGAATTTCCAGGAACCAACGAAAACTGAGATTTGTCAAAAGTTTTCAATTTGATTGTTTTATTGAAGGGAAGGCCTTACAAACCATATATCAGTGTGAAACCAATTATCAGAGTGTACCTGTATGGTCCTATTAATAGAAATAAGGTGTAACAATATCACCCATTGGAAAGTGAAGGGTTGAAGGTAAATTGTAACTGTGCTAATTTTGGCAAGTCATTTTTGTAATCTTGCTTGTATATGTTGACAGCATATTAGAATTA
>NW_013699775.1:0-606 GCF_000517525.1 Limulus polyphemus | reverse complement strand
ATATATATATATATATATGCATATACTTTTACCTGCTTCATTTCTCCAGCGATACTCCTCTCTTAACGAACCATCTGATTTAACTATCTACACCTACTTTTATATAAACTTTTTAACTTTACTTCAAAATCAACAATCTTTAACTTTTACTATACTTGCACCCTTACATTTACTAACATTAAACTTTTACTATACTTGCACCCTACATTTACTAACATTAAACTTTTACTATACTTGCACATCTACACTTACTAACATTAAACTTTTACTATACTTGCACCCTTACATTTACTAATACTTACCTCTTACTATACCTGCAACCCTGCATCTAATAATACTTACCTCTTACTATACTTGCACCCCTACATCTACTATTACTTATCTCTTACTACGCCTGCACCCCTGCATCTACTATTACTTACCTCTTACTATACCTGCACCCCTACATCTACTATTACTTATCTCTTACTACGCCTGCACCCCTGCATCTACTATTACTTATCTGTTACTATACCTGCACCCCTACATCTATTAATACTTATCTCTTACTATACCTGCACCGCTACATTTACTAATACTTACCTCTTACTATACTTGCACCCCTAC
>NW_013699774.1:0-606 GCF_000517525.1 Limulus polyphemus | reverse complement strand
GTTTACTTACAAATAACGTAGCCAACAAAACAAACAGCTGAATACATATCTTAAAAGATATATAAATTTATTATAGAGTATTTGTACTAACACAAGAAATTATAATTATAATTACAAATAACCAACATGTGAGAAATAGAAGAACTAGATGATAAAATTAAAGTTAAAGTTTTACTGCTCTTCTCTCCATGACGTCTGTGGTTCATTAACACAATAGAGACATTCCACTCTCACTCATTGTGATATGTTCAGTCTGTCTGACTTCAGAACACTTGCAAACGTTCTATACATATATAACATATGTTTCACTAGCTTTAATTTTAACATCTAGTTCTTCTATTTCTCACATGCTGGTTATTTGTAATTATAATTACGTGCAGATTCTTTTACTTTACTCTAAAATAAATTTGTAAAATATTACTTATGTTCCTTCTTCACGGCAGAAGATGAATCGTCTAACAGATGTCGTAAGCACTCATTAGTTTCTACAGTATTTCATTGATAACAGAAACATCTGAAACTGTTGTGTTAATTTCAGTTTCATATTCAGTTGCAGAGACCATAAAATAGTTAGAAGTCCGACAACTTTTCATATGACCCACTGTT
>NW_013699773.1:0-606 GCF_000517525.1 Limulus polyphemus | reverse complement strand
ATCACAGACATATCTATACAAAATTATAAAAATGTTTAATGGATTATAAGCTGTAATAGTAGTAACCGGATTATAAGCTGTAATAGTAGTAACATTTTGTATAGATATGTCTGTGATAAAAATGTTTAACGGATTATAAGCTATAATAGTAGTAACATTTTGTATAGATATGTCTGTGATAAAAATGTTTAACGGATTATAAGCTGTAATAGTAATCAAGTAATAACATTAAACATTTTTATCACAGACACATATATACAAAATGTTACTACTATTACAGCTTATAATCCATTAAACATTTTTATCACAGACACATCTATACAAAATGTTACTACTTGATTACTATTACAGCTTATAATCCATTAAACATTTTTATCACAGACACATCTATACAAAATGTTACTACCTGATTATCTGAACAAGTGTTCTAACTCTTACCTCATTATCTGAACCCCAATGTTCCAACCCATAATTCACGTATTTCTTGATAATATCGTATCTTTCAGTTGAAGAAATGTCCCAATGTCGCTGCTCTTTTATTTCAGTAAAAATCCATGGCTTTATTAAGGCACCTCTAACAAAAATAAGACACTAGTGTTACTAGAA
>NW_013699772.1:0-607 GCF_000517525.1 Limulus polyphemus | reverse complement strand
GGTCTCATACATTAACTTACTCTAATCTTGCTTAAAAGAAATTCAAGTGCCGCGGCTATTGAGGATTACCTCTTGTTGATATTTCTAATGTTTTAATACAATAATTTTATGTTAATTATATTTATTCCTTTTTTTTTTCTAGAGACAAAATTAACTTCTCACATAGTGAACATTTCGTATGTTATGTTGATACTACAACAGACGTACTTTTTTATGTAACCCTCTGGATAAAAGCGCAATGAATGTGATAGTTATCACAAGACTGGCTTAGTTTATCTGGCTAACTAACGGCGTAATATTATGAACTGAATAAGGTTTTGTCAGTGTGAACAGAGGTCACTTTACAATGATTTCAAAGGTAAGAAAGCTCACGTTTTAGTAGCGGTTGTACTCGACTGTATGTATAATGCCCTCCCCCACACCCCAGTGGTTCAACGATAAGTCTACAGGCTTACGACGCTAAAAATCGGTTTTCGACACTTGTGGTGGGTACAGCACATATAACCCATTGTATAACTTTGTTAAGCACAAAGTTGCACAATGGGCTATCTGTGCTATGCTCACCGCAGGAATTGAACCCTAAGTTTTAGCGTTATAAGCCTTCGAG
>NW_013699771.1:0-607 GCF_000517525.1 Limulus polyphemus | reverse complement strand
AGAGAAACATCTCACAGTTTGTAGTGAATAGGGCAATCTTAGAGAAACGTCTCACAGTTTGTTGTAAACAGGGCAATTTTAGAGAAACATCTCACAGTTTGTAGTAAACAGGGCAATCTTAGAGAAACATCTCACAGTTTGTAGTGAACAGGGTGATCTTAGAGAAACATCTCACAGTTTGTAGTGAACAGGGTGATCTTAGAGAAACATCTCACAGTTTGTAGTGAACAGGGTGATCTTAGAGAAACATCTCACAGTTTGTAGTGAACAGGGTGATCTTAGAGAAACATCTCACAGTTTGTAGTGAACAGGGTGATCTTAGAGAAACGTCTAACAGTCTGTAGTGAACAGGGTGATCTTAGAGAAATGTCTAACAGTCTGTAGTGAACAGGGTGATCTTAGAGAAATGTCTCACAGTCTGTAGTAAACAGGGTGATCTTAGAGAAATGTCTCACAGTCTGTAGTAAACAGGGTGATCTTAGAGAAACGTCTCACAGTCTGTAGTGAACAGGGTGATCTTAGAGAAACATCTCACAGTCTGTACTAAACAGGGCTATCTTAGAGAAACATCTCACAGTCTGTAGTGAACAGGGTGATCTTAGAGAAA
>NW_013699770.1:0-607 GCF_000517525.1 Limulus polyphemus | reverse complement strand
AAGCTTACAGGTGATTATTTTTATGAGAAACACATGTACAAAAGGTTTTACTAAGTATTAATCATTTACTATTTTAAGGAAACAAAGATAACTATCTTTAATCTATTTAAACAACATTAGATTGAAAGCATTACAGATGTACAATTATTGGTAATTTCATTAACTTTATAAATTATTATTATTCAAATGTTGTACAAATATCAACATTTCTAACTGAAAACATATGAATACATTTTATGAACCGTTTTTACTGTATATAACTGAACATCAACATATATTCTACAACACACCAGTCTAGATCTCAGCCTGAGTTGCTTATAATGACTAGTGTTTCTTTGTACTTCACCATCTTTTCCATTATGACATTTCTCAGTTAAATAGATGTGGACACAACAAGAAGTTAGACAGTAGATGTGGACATGACAAGAAGTTAGACAGTAGACGTGGACACGACAAGAAGTTAGACAGCAGATGTGGACACGACAAGAAGTTAGACAGTAGACGTGGACACGACAAGAAGTTAGACAGCAGATGTGGACATGACAAGAAGTTAGACAGTAGACGTGGACACGACAAGAAGTTAGACAGTAGACGTGGACACGACAAG
>NW_013699769.1:0-607 GCF_000517525.1 Limulus polyphemus | reverse complement strand
CTCCTCACTTCTCCTAGTTTTCTAATTGGAGAGAGAGAGAGAGAAAGAACATTAACTGAAGACATAATTAAAAAAAAAACATATGGTTTTCTGCAAATATATTCAATTATTTTGTCACAATCCTGCTAAACGTATATTAGTGCTAACCGTTTTTCTATAGCTATCTAAAGATAGATAACACGTGCCACTTGGATCGTGACTTAATAAATATAGCAGAAATACTTGAAAATCTCATTAAAAACACACACTTTTTTAATCGGAAAATTTTCCATTCTTTAATTCAAATTAATCATTTTTTTCGTTTCGTGTGAAAAATTGTGGATTTGGCATTCTTGTAAATGATGAGAAAATTCCGGCGTTTATTTATTTTTACTTTTGTCAGTAGTATATTCCATTTTTTTGCTGTTTCAAAAACAATACTGTTAAACGCCAAAATATTCAGATAGAATCACAATCCACATGAAATCCTCCTATACGTAGACCTGTCAGACGTGCTAAATCGTCTTCTTTATGTTAGGTCGTCAAGAAATTAATGTCGCTTTTTTTTAGATGAAAAATCCGAACAACTTATATATCCAAACAAAACATACATTAAATGAAATAGTCT
>NW_013699768.1:0-607 GCF_000517525.1 Limulus polyphemus | reverse complement strand
AGCTGCCTGGCTGGCTCTTCAGGAAAACGATTTGAACAAACCAGGCCTACCATTAGATGACTCCACCAAAAGAACTGTGGCTCAGATATGTGCTGTATTTGAAGGAGCCGTGTCTGAGAAGAAAAAAGAATACGAAAAAGCTGTTTATCTAGAGGTACATCGAAATATGTTGGAACAAGCTGGATTTACCAAATCAGAAGCCGACAAACGTGTGCCTCGGGTAGTCGCTCAACCTTCGAGTCTACCCGATGACAAACGTATAAGAAGAGCTGTCTGGTTAGCCATATATCGAGACCTTCTAGAGCGAAACGTTTCGCCAACACACGAAGCCGCTAGAAAAGCTGCCTGGATATCCATCAGTCGAGAACTCTTCTGTAAAAGTACTCTGCCCAACAAATGAGGAACAGTTAATGATGTCTCAGATAGCTGAATGTTTCACTGAAATTAGTTAGCACTAATATACTCAATGTACCAGTAAATGTAATAAAACTACAATAAACTTAACAGTTTTATCTTCGTTCTCGTTTGAAGAAGTGGTCTATCATAAAGAAAGCTAAGCTTAGTACACCCAACACCAGGTGTTATTAACATCAGATAAACTTACTTT
>NW_013699767.1:0-607 GCF_000517525.1 Limulus polyphemus | reverse complement strand
TAACGACTAGTAGGGACTTGTTAATGTTGTTTTACTTACACAAGGACCTACCTAACACTAGTATGGACTTGCTAACGTTGTTTTACTACACAAGTACCTATCTAACACTAGTAGGGGCTTGTTGATGTTGTTTTACTACACAAGGACCTACCTAACACTAGTAGGGAGTAAAACAACATCAACAAGTACACAAGGACCTACCTAACACTAGTAGGGACTTGTTGATGTTGTTTTACTACACAAGTACCTACCTAACACTAGTAGAGACTTGTTGATGTTGTTTTACTATACAAGGACCTACCTAACACTAGTAGGGACTTGTTGATGTTGTTTTACTATACAAGGACCTATCTAACACTAGTAGGGACTTGTTGATGTTGTTTTACTACACAAGTACCTACCTAACACTAGTAGGGGCTTGTTGATATTGTTTTACTACACAAGGACCTACCTAACACTAGTAGACACTTGTTGATGTTGTTTTACTACACAAGGACATACCTAACACTAGTAGGGACTTGTTGATGTTGTTTTACTATACAAGGACCTACCTAACACTAGTAGGGACTTGTTGATGTTGTTTTACTACACAAGTACCTACCTAACA
>NW_013699766.1:0-607 GCF_000517525.1 Limulus polyphemus | reverse complement strand
CATGGAACATTGCTGCAGTTAGAAGATTATTAGTAATATTATAAATTTTACACACCTCGTGTTGATGGTTTTATAGCATATCATATACACAAAATACTTGGCATACTTTCACGTCTGCTGTGACGTCAAGTATACACGTAAGAAGCGCATTCTATTAACAGTAACCCAGAAGACGTAGAACAAGGGAATAACTACAGATGTGTTTCCACTAGAGAGGCTCATGTTTCAGAGTTTTATCTTGTCAGCGATCCGTTTTCCATGTTAACACGTCCCAGAGTGTGTCAGCGGTAAGTTTTCGACACACTGGACACAGCAGATAGCTATCTATGGCGTATATTTCTCTAAAAACAAACAAACCATATTAATTATGAAGGATTTAAATCACTATAAATTTTAGTGGATATTGATCCCAAAAATTAAAAGCTTATGCATTTTATGGGCATTACCATGCTTTACTCGAGGATTCGTTCCTGTTCATGGTCCACCTTTCAATGTGTTCATGTACAGACATCGACATACATGTAAAACTGCACATCTTGTGACGAGATGCACAAGTTAGGTTGAAACAAGTATTAAGAATAATTACGTACGTAATAACTATTTTACA
>NW_013699765.1:0-607 GCF_000517525.1 Limulus polyphemus | reverse complement strand
TGATGCGACTCTGTATTGTTGAAAAATTACCGTGTAATATGATGTGATCTGTATTTAGACGAATTACCGTGTAATATGATGCGATCTGTATTGAGAACAATTGCCGTGTAATATGATGCGATCTGTACTTAGAAGAATTACCGTGTAATATGATGCAGGCTGTACTTAGAAGAATTACCGTGTAATATGATGCAGACTGTATATAGAAGAATTACCGTGTAATATGATGCAGGCTGTATATAGAAGAATTACCGTGTAATATGATGCGATCTGTATTGAGAAGAATTACTGTGTAATATGATGCAGGCTATATATAGAAGAATTACCGTGTAATATGATGCGATCTGTATTGAGAAGAATTACCGTGTAATATGATGCGATGTGTATTGAGAAGAATTACTGTGTAATATGAAGCAGGCGGTATTTAGAAGAATTACTGTGTAATATGAAGCAGGCGGTATTTAGAAGAATTACTGTGTAATATATTTCGATCTGTATTGAGAAGAATTACCGTATAATATGATGCGATCTGTACTTAGAAGAATTACCGTGGTTGAATATTAGCTATGTAATATCAACAATAAGTAGAGTGTTTACCGTGTGAACC
>NW_013699764.1:0-607 GCF_000517525.1 Limulus polyphemus | reverse complement strand
AACTGAATTTGTTGAAAGAATAGTCTCTATGGTATCTGAACTGTTTCTTAAGACTCATTGTATACTCCTCTTTTTATACTCCTTCCTTCAATAAACCCACGACAAAAAAAAACTGTTTCAACATGTAGAAAGGTGTATAAAACTTTAGGTAAAAGTATGAACAGTATAATGTATACATGACTGGGGCGTCCCAGAAATATTCTGATCTGGCTCTAGAGGGCGTAATCAAATTAATAATGACAATGTTTAACAAATACATTTCAGAATATTTATTAAGGTTTGAATCCTTCAGTGGGTATGTTTACGGACCTACAACGCTAAAATCCGGGGTTCCATTTCCCCGTCGTTGACAGAGTGCAGATAGCCTATTCTTTAGCTTTACGCTAAAGCACACAAAAAATATAAAATTTTGTTATAATGCCGAGATCAATAATCAGCATAAACGGTTGGCCTTTCTATTGGTCGTAATCAGATTGTTGCATTTCTATTGGTCGTAATTAGATTGTTGCCTTTCTATTGGTCGTAATTAGATTGTTGCCTTTCTATTGGTCGTAATTAGATTGTTTGTTTTTGAATTTCGCGAAAAGCTACACGAGGGCTATCTGCA
>NW_013699763.1:0-607 GCF_000517525.1 Limulus polyphemus | reverse complement strand
AAAATGATCTAAAAGTTCTTTTACATCATTTTAATCCATGTTTAGTTGATATTTACTTTTAGATCATTTTAATCCATATTTAGTTGATACTTACTTTTACATCATTTTAATCCATGTTTAGCTGACATTTACTTTTAGAACACTTTAATCCATGTTTAGCTTACATTTAATTTTAGAACATTTTAATTAATGTTTAGTTTACATTTACTTTTAGAACATTTTAATTCATGTTTCACAGACATTTGCTTTTAGATCATTTTAATCCATGTTTAGTTGATATTTACTTTTAGATCATTTTAATCCATGTTTAGTTGATACTTACTTTTAGATCATTTTAATCTATGTTTAGTTGATATTTACTTTTAGATCATTTTAATCCATGTTTAGTTGATACTTACTTTTAGATCATTTTAATCTATGTTTAGTTGATATTTCAAGTGTCAACTAAATATGGATTAAAATGATCTAAAAATAAATATCAACTAAACATGGATTAAAATGATCTAAAAGTAAGTATCAATTAAACATGGATTAAAATGTTCTAAAAGTAAATGTCAGTTGAACATGGATTAAAATGTTCTAAAAGTAAATGTAAACTAAACATGAA
>NW_013699762.1:0-607 GCF_000517525.1 Limulus polyphemus | reverse complement strand
AGTGACACTCGAAAGTTACAGTTTCACACGTAACAGGGTGAGATTATTCCAGAGTGACACTCGAAGGTTACAGTTACACACGTAACAGGGTGAGATTATTCCAGAGTGACACTCCAAAGTTACAGTTTCACACGTCACAGTGTGAGATTATCCAGTGGACACTCCAAAGTTACAGTTTCACACGTCACAGTGTGAGATTATTCCAGTGTGACTCTCCAAGATTACAGTTGCACACGTAACAGGGTGAGATTATTCCAGTGTGACACTCCAAGGTTACAGTTTCACACGTCACAGTGTGAGATTATTCCAGTGGGACACTCCAAAGTTACAGTTTCACACGTCACAGTGTGAGATTATTCCAGTGGGACACTCCAAGATTACAGTTGCACACGTAACAGGGTGAGATTATTCCAGTGTGACACTCCAAGGTTACAGTTTCACACGTCACAGTGTGAGATTATTCGAGTGTGAAACTCTAAGGTTACAGTTCCACACGTCACAGTGTGAGATTATTCCAGTGTGAAACTCCAAGGTTACAGTTTCACACGTCACAGTGTGAGATTATTCCAGTGTGAAACTCCAAGGTTACAGTTGCACACGTCACAGT
>NW_013699761.1:0-607 GCF_000517525.1 Limulus polyphemus | reverse complement strand
AGTACATACCCTAATTAAACGATAAGCAAGTAGTTCGAAAATCCAATAGTGTAAAAATGAAGAAAAAAGTTCCTCTTCGTTGTAATTGTAATTACTTACTTATTTATACTGGCTTTGCTGTGCTATTTCGTACTTTATATTTCTTTTTCTTCGTTATTTATAACTCAATATATGTAAAAAAAGTGCTTTATTTCAGACTTCTCAATATGAAATCAGTGTTTCTAGGAGATATGAACTCATAGAAGATTTATTTCGGCGAAAGACCACATTAGGCTATCTGCTCTGTCCACCGAGAGGAATCAGGTCCAGGATTTTAGCGTTTTAAATTCGTAAACTTACGACGAACCCATCAGAGAACAAATATGGAATTCACAGTCACGTTATATTACCCCCCAAGGCTGAAAAGACGAGTACGTTCGGTAACGGAATTCGTGCTCGCGACCCACAGATTGCGAGTCGAGTGTCTTAAAGACCAGTCCCATAATTACATACTGGGCTATCTACACTACAGTTTCTCTTACAACAAGTTATTACAAAGTATGGTAAGGAAGTGTTAATAAAAACCTTATACTGTATGTGAATGTTGGCGTCGAAAATTATGTTTCAG
>NW_013699760.1:0-607 GCF_000517525.1 Limulus polyphemus | reverse complement strand
CTGTTTTATTGTTATACTGGCTGTTTTATTGAGGTGTATGTACACACGCGATAACCTGCATATGTTGCTGTTTTATTGTTACACTGGCTGTTTTATTGAGGTGTATGTACACATGCGATAACCTACATATGTTGCTGTTTTATTGTTATACTGGCTGTTTTATTGAGGTGTATGTACACATGCGATAACCTACATATGTTGCTCTTTTATTGTTACACTGGCTGTTTTATTGAGGTGTATGTACAGATGCGATAACCTGCATATGTTGCTGTTTTATTGTTACACTGGCTGTTTTATTGAGGTGTGTGTACACACGCGAAAACCTACATATGTTGCTGTTTTATTGTTACACTGGCTGTTTTATTGAGGTGTATGTACACATGCGAAAACGTGCATATGTTGCTGTTTTATTGTTACACTGGCTGTTTTATTGAGGTGTATGTACACACGCGAAAACCTACATATGTTGCTGTTTTATTGTTACACTGGCTGTTTTATTGAGGTGTATGTACACATGCGAAAACGTGCATATGTTGCTCTTTTATTGTTACACTGGCTGTTTTATTGAGGTGTATGTACACATGCGACAACCTACATATGTTGCTGT
>NW_013699759.1:0-607 GCF_000517525.1 Limulus polyphemus | reverse complement strand
TCAAGCGTACTGGAACATACAGTAGTGTATTTGGTACTACTGTATGTCTAGTATGCTTGATGTATTTGGTATCAAGCGTACTGGACATACAGTGTATTTTGTATCAAGCGTACTGGACATATACACTTATGTTTTGTATCAAGTTTACTAAACTCGGTCCATTTGGTAATAATCTTTTCAGATCTACAGTACGTTTGGTAACAAGCTTTAGACACATATGACAACCTAAAACACACGTGAAGGAAAATAGCCCAATAGCTACATATTCCATAAGTGTGACAAAGGCGCAAGTTATTGATTTAGGTACACAGCTAACCGACCAAGTGTCCAATACACGAAGAATCGAGAACGTTAACTATTAGTTCGTGAAATATCCAACTTACATATAAGTGAAAATGAATTTAAACGTTACACCAGCACTATACTGCAACACATGATGTATTGACGGGTAAGACTCGTTCCAGAATTAGAAAAATTCAGTTAAAATAAATTAACTTTTGTAAAGCGTCACACTTAAAGTAGCTTAACTTAAAGACGAATAGCATACACTTTGGAGATGTTTGTTTTGAATTTTGCGCAAAGCTACACGAGGGCTATCTGCTCTAGC
>NW_013699758.1:0-607 GCF_000517525.1 Limulus polyphemus | reverse complement strand
TTATTTAAGAAAGGACTTGTGTTGCTAAAGTTTCATCGGAACAAAGTTACGGAAAATTAACTAACGAACGGAGACATAACAATATTCGTACACTTAAAATAATTTTATTTCCAATATTTCCTTACACTCCAGAATAGCTTTTATGGTTCAGTGCTGCCATCTCTATGCACAAATTCTTTTACTCACCACTACCCTTGAAACTCCCACCTATTTAATGTGGTTCTGCTGGGTCTTCACATGCAAATAATCATGCTGCAACCTTCCACCAATAGGAACACAACACACCCCAATCTTCATTCTAAGATTAGGCACAAAAGAAGCACTAGAAGGAAGGAAGAAAGGTGGGAAGTGTAAGAGGAGATATCACTCAAAATATGTTTTCAGTGTAGGAAAATATTAACTTCTGATACAATATCTTACAGAATAGCAAGAATGCCACGCTGACTTGGTGGTTGGACAGTTCAAAATTTACTTCAGAAAGCATCTGAAGAATACCCATGGAGTGTGATCTTTCTTGGGAGAGGAACACACTTATGGGAGACAGCACCACATCTGTACCAGGTATACCCTTTGCCTATCACGAGAGAACATATCATTAAATTGGATG
>NW_013699757.1:0-607 GCF_000517525.1 Limulus polyphemus | reverse complement strand
TGTTCAAACTGTTACAGTCCTTACATACGCAACTGACATAATTGTTATATGAGTGTGTAGCTAAGGGCTAGGTGTTCAAACTGTAACAGTCCTTATGTTAATAACTGATATAATTGTATAATTGTCATATTTGAAGACTAAATATTCAAGCTTCGTCTCAGTTCTTAGGCTGATAATATAATTGTCATATGCATGTGTGAATCTGTCTTTCTAACTAGTTAGTTAGCTGAAGAGTGCTAGTTCGGTTTTTAAATTTCTTTCTCTGTTTGTCTTCCTAGGATGCATTGCTTCAGGAACAAAAAGAAGTTTTCACTCATCTAGCCAAAGAACGAGAAAGACTAATGAAGGAGAAAAGTGAATGGCAGCACCGACAAGAGCAAAGTTCAAAAAGTTCTATAAAAAATGTTCAAGTACAACATCTCCTATCTTTTATACTTGATGTTTATGTTCAAGTACAACATCTACTATCTTTTATACTTAATGTTTATGTTCAAGTACAACATCTACTATCTTTTATACTTGATGTTTATGTTCAAGTACAACATCTACTATCTTTTATACTTGATGTTTATGTTCAAGTACAACATCTACTATCTTTTATACTTGA
>NW_013699756.1:0-607 GCF_000517525.1 Limulus polyphemus | reverse complement strand
TATAGGAACCATGAGATGATTTCATACTAGAGTTATAACAATTGTTTGATATTGGTTGTCTCATAGGAACCACGAGATGATTTCATACTAGAGTTACAACAATTGTTTAATATTCGTTGTCTCTATAGGAACCATGAGATGATTTCATACTAGAGTTACAACAATTGTTTGATGTTGGTTGTGTGTCGGAACCATGAGATGATTTCATACTAGAGTTACAACAATTGTTTGATATTGTTTGTCTCTATAGGAACCATGAGATGATTTCATACTAGAGTTACAACAATTGTTTAATATTGTTTGTCTCTATAGGAACCATGAGATGATTTCATACTAGAGTTACAACAATAGTTTGATATTGGTTGTCTATAGGAACCATGAGTTGATTTCATACTAGAGTTACAACAATAGTTTGATATTGTTTGTCTGTATAGGAACCATGAGATCATTTCATACTAGAGTTACAACAATTGTTTGATATTGGTTGTCTCTATAGGAACCATGAGATGATTTCATACTAGAGTTACAACAATTGTTTGATATTGTTGTCTCTATAGGAACCATGAGATGATTTCATACTAGAGTTATAACAATTGTTTGATATTGG
>NW_013699755.1:0-607 GCF_000517525.1 Limulus polyphemus | reverse complement strand
ATGTTAAACTTATATAAAGTTTTTTTCATTATCCAATTCAAGCCGTCTCCAACCATTATTAATCTCAAAAGGGGTTCCTAGTCATCGAATTTAAACTACATGTTTATAATATGTTAAAACTTGGTGAAGTTTTACTTTTATTAAGAACAACAGACACAAATTTCTTCCCGATGAAAACTGTAACAAACTGCACGTATATTTTACAAATATTAAACCAGTTTGATTTATTTATAGTTCTCTATATACTTTAACGAAGTAACCTAAGTTCAATTTTATGCATGTTGTTTTTTACCGTATAAGTTGGTCGGACGTGGCCAGAGGTTTGCGTTACGTCATGTACTGTGAATCCAAGGGTGCATGGTTTGCATCCCATCGCTGTAAATCGCATTTCGCTTTTCGAGGCCGTGGGTACGTTATAAGAGTGACGGTCAAGTCCCACTATTCGACTAGAGTAGCCCAAAATATTGTGGTGCGTTATAAGAGTGACGGTCAAGTCCCACTATTCCGGCTAGAGTAGCCCAAAATATTGTGGTGCGTTATAAGAGTGACGGTCAAGTCCCACTATTCGACTAGAGTAGCCCAAAATATTGTGGTGCGTTATAAGAGT
>NW_013699754.1:0-607 GCF_000517525.1 Limulus polyphemus | reverse complement strand
TTATATATATATATATATATATATATATACCATATTTTCTAAACTACTTGTGAAATTCTTGTTTCATTTAGATGTTGTGGGGTAGCAAATTCTTTATTTTGTTATGGTTTTATTTGCTGCTCACTTATTATTTCTTCTGTAATTTAGTTTAACTATGAATTCTGAGTTGCATTTAAACACTAACTCACCTTCTAGCTGATCACGTTGATTTTAGGTTTGCATTTATTATGAGACTGACACCAATTTCCCCTAGTAGTGACGTACAAGTATTATTAATTTTCCAAAAGAGCATGTAAACTTATGATCACATGAAATGTAATCTTGTTATCTAACTACTGAATAAAAACCCTGTCATGAACTTCAATAAGTTAGTTCACGAGATTATTATTCCTGATTAATACTCGATGTTGTTAATGATCTTATAGTTGTGTGTATGCAAAATATTGTTGTTTTCTGGAATTAGGTTTTTCTTCTGGTTCTTTTTCTTAATTTCTTTATTTATTGAAGTATTAACACTGATATTTATGGTATATTGTTGTTTGATGTTAGTAGCAAGTTCAGGTCAGGCACATACAACATGTATGTATTAACTGTGTTTTAGGTTTTT
>NW_013699753.1:0-607 GCF_000517525.1 Limulus polyphemus | reverse complement strand
ACCAGCTATCCAGAACTACACTCTTCGCTGGTAGTTCTTGACGGTTGGTGCAGTTCTTTGACTTTTACCAGCTATCCAGAACTACAAACTCTTCATTTCACCAACCACCCAGAACAACCAATTCATCAGGTATCCACTATCCAACATGTGGTGTATGGGAAGAGAGAATAAAGGTACTTTTTGTCTCGTTCTTATTATCCAACATGTGATGTGACTGTCTAAAGGCACAAAGGTTTCTGCATCACCCTATGTTTACTAAGAAATATATTATGTCTAGCAAGATTGATAAGAAACAACATTCATTCGAAGCATTAAGTTACATATTAACTTCCCATTGAACAGATCTAAAATGTAAACATTCTGAAAGAACACCTACGCATGCGCAAATCTACATAAACATTTAAAGAAGGTTATGTAACTTCTTGAAAAAATGCACAACTTGGCAAAGTATCACAGCTTCTAGTCATTGTTTAGTACAGGGAAAACTTTTGTAACCTTAGATAATCTATGTATATTGTAAAAAAAAAAAGAGCTAGGTGTAGCTTAATAGTTAGCGTTCCGGACTGTGAATTCATTGGTCCATAAATCGAATCCTGTTGACGCAAAA
>NW_013699752.1:0-607 GCF_000517525.1 Limulus polyphemus | reverse complement strand
AATCTACTCATTACTATGTCTGAAACTATATTACGTACAGTTAAACTGTATTACGTACAGTTGAAATAATTACTACTAATCTCAATCTACTCATAACTATGTCTGAAACTATATTACGTACAGTTAAAATAATTACTACCAATCTCAATCTACTCATTACTATGTCTGAAACTATATTACGTACAGTTGAAATAATTACTACTAATCTCATGTTTTAATCAGTACTTTATAGCATTGTTTCTGTAAGTTTGAAGTCTGATTAAACTATTAATATTTTCCTAAACAGCTCCATACTGTAGTGAAACCGATTCATAAACAACTTAGTATAACTGGTTCTTGTTTCTGTGGACTCAATGCTCTGTACTTTAAGTCTGATAGAACTATTAACTTTTTCTTGAACAGATCTATATTGCAGTGAAACTAATACACATGATTTAGTAACACTGCTTTCTCTTTCTAAAGACTTGGAGCTCTGATTCATTGTACAACCATTAGAGAAGAACACTCGCATGTTTTCATAGTACTCTCCGTAACAATGCAATTTGATATACAAGTTATTACACTTATCTCTATACTTCTGTATAATGTGATATACAAGTTATTACAC
>NW_013699751.1:0-607 GCF_000517525.1 Limulus polyphemus | reverse complement strand
GGCTAGAATAATGGTGTATACTGTTAAACACCTGGCTGGAATAATGGTGTATAATGTTAAACCCGGCTAGAATAATGGCGTATACTGTTAAACCTAGCTAGAATAATGGTGCACACTGTTAAACCTGGATATAATAATGGTGTATACTGTTAAACCTGGCTAGAATAATGGTGCACACTGTTAAACCTGGCTGGAATAATGGTTTATAATGTTAAACACAGCTATAAAAACGGTGTATAATGTTAAACCTGGCTAGAATACTGGTGTATACTGTTAAACCCGGCTATAATAACGGTGTATACTGTTAAACCTGGTTAAAATAATGGTGTATACTGTTAAACCTGGCTGGAATAATGGTGCATAATGTTAAAACCGGCTAGAATAATGGTGCACACTGTTAAACCTGGCTAGAATAATGGTGTATAATGTTAAACCTGGCTAGAATACTGGTGTATACTGTTAAACCTGGCTAGAATACTGGTGTATAATGTTAAACCTGGCTAGGATAATGGTGTATACTGTTTAACCCGGCTATAATAACGGTGTATAATGTTAAACCTGGCTGGAATAATGGTGTATAATGTTAAACCCGGCTATAATAACGGTG
>NW_013699750.1:0-607 GCF_000517525.1 Limulus polyphemus | reverse complement strand
AATCTTCAACAAACACTAAACGATATCGGATGAAGAATGTTAACAATACACGATTTCTTGTGATTTTTTATTTGACAGTTGAGAAAATCACGATTGACTGAAAATTATAAATGATGTGAATTGATGTTCCTCACTGCGCTACAACGAAACACCTAAAAACTTTCCTGCTGGGTAGATTTCTAATTTTGAAATTTAATGACGTCAAATGGTGACGATGAGCATCACGTTCCCTGACACGTCATTTTAAAATATCTTATACAAACCAGAATATCTACCACGAGGCAATGTCTCCTCATGTCGAGCCGTTTTAAGAATACACACTTACAGTCATAGGTTTCCGTGCGTCTAACTGAACCAAGAAGTTATAAAAAAAATATTTATTATATCAAACATATCCATATTTATTGAAAAGTATGTGATATTTTATCTTGAACCACACAATCATAATATATATATATATGTATGTGTGTGTGTGTGTACGAGTTTTGCTTCTTTTATAATTTAACCCACAAAATGCAGCTGAAGTAAGAATTAATTGTTTTCAGCAGCACAATGAAAACAACTATATCAAAATACGAAATACAGCTTCGCGTCAAATTCGATGACG
>NW_013699749.1:0-607 GCF_000517525.1 Limulus polyphemus | reverse complement strand
TTTCTAGTCCATTACACAGTGGATCAGCTATGTGTGATATTTCTAGTCCATTGCACAGGTGATCAGCTATGTGTGATATTTCTAGTCTATAGCACAGGTGATCATCTGTGTGTGACATTTCTAGTCCCTTGCACTGGTAGTCAGCTGTTTGTGACATTTGAGTCTCTTGTTCTGGTGGTCAGCTGTTTGCGAGTGACATTCTACCTTGGAAGAGATCTTATGATATGTTCAAAACTAGAAATATAAATTTAAATAATGTCTGAACTTTTGCTACCAGACCACAGTTTAGTCTGATATGTTACAAAATTTTGAAAGAAAGAGTTTACAATCATTCAATTTGCTGAAAATTGTCTCATAAATTGACTTGACCTATCCACTCGGAAACTCCCTTCACATCAAAGTATATGTAATAGAACATTATTACAGTAAGAGTAAAGAAAAAATTAACTTTTTGGTCGTTAGAGGTTTTAGCAAACCCTAAATCACCACAATTCATAATTGGAAGCTTAAAAGTAACGACTCTTGTAACTTACCTTTTTGTAGTAATTTTTAATAAAAAATTGCAATGTTTATGTATATTTATTGAACATATTAAACTAAAATGATG
>NW_013699748.1:0-607 GCF_000517525.1 Limulus polyphemus | reverse complement strand
GTATTGTTGAGGCCATGAAAAGAAAGATCTCTAGATACGTATTGTTGCGGCCATGAAAAGAAATATCTATAAATACGTATTGTTGAGGCCATGAATAGAAAGATCTCTAGATACGTATTGTTGAGGCCATGAAAAGAAAGATCTCTAGATACGTATTGTTGAGGCCATGAAAAGAAAGATCTCTAGATACATATTGTTGAGGCCATGAAAAGAAAGATCTCTAGATACGTATTGTTGAGGCCATGAATAGAAAGATCTCTAGATTGGCCTCAACAATACTTATGAAAAGAAAGATCTCTAGATACGTATGTTGAGGCCATGAAAAGAAAGATCTCTACATACGTACGTTGAGTTAAAGAGACTGAACTAAGCGAGTTTAGATTATACAGCGTTGACAAGTTTTTCTAACGTATAGATGTAGCTAAGATAATATATTATTATACGATATTTGGACACAGAACTCGCCAATCAATGTCAATAGAGAGATGGGCCCCGTGTTTGATCACCTAATGCACGAATCGGTTTTTGAAACATTGTCATTACACTACGTTTCCAACTTCACTGGTAATACGAAATTGATTATAAGAGCGTTCAGATCACATTCTCA
>NW_013699747.1:0-607 GCF_000517525.1 Limulus polyphemus | reverse complement strand
AGTTAGTTATATAAATGTTTCTAACATTATTGTATTAGTGAATAAACTACTAGTTAGGTTATATCAATGTTTCTAGAATTCACTAATACAATAAAACTAGTAGTTTATATAACTTACAATAATGTTAGAAACATTTCTAGTGATTAAACTACTAGTTAGTTATATAAATGTTTCTAATATTATTGTACTAGTGAATAAACTACTAGTTAGTTACATAAATGTTTCTAACTTTATTGTATTAGTGAATAAACTACTAGTTAGTTATATAAATGTTTCTAACATTATTGTACTAGTGAATAAACTACTAGTTAGTTATATAAATGTTTCTAACATTATTGTACTAGTGAATAAACTACTAGCTAGTTATATAAATGTTTCTAACATTATTGTATTAGTGAATAAACTACTAGTTAGTTATATAAATGTCTCTAACATTATTGCATTAGTGAATAAACTACTAGTTAGTTATATCAATGTTTCTAACATTATTGTACTAGTGAATAAACTACTAGTTAGTTATATAAATGTTTCTAACATTATTGTACTACTGAATAAACTACTAGCTAGTTATATAATTGTTTCTAACTTTATTGTATTAGTGAATAAA
>NW_013699746.1:0-607 GCF_000517525.1 Limulus polyphemus | reverse complement strand
CAAAGTATATATATTTATTTATATATTATGTAAACAAAGTATATCATTATTTATATATTATGTAAACAAAGTATATCATTATTTATTTATCATGTAAACAAAGTATATCATTATTTATTTATCATGTAAACAAAGCATATCATTCAGCATTACTATCAACACGAACTTTATACATAGTTAAATAGTGTTCAGATGTCAGTTAAAAAACGCCTTCGTGTTACCTCGTGACTGGTCAGTCTCACTGGCATCTCGTGGTTTCATATCTTGTGTTGATAAAACACTTGATGGTAGTTCAGACAGTTCTGTTGTTACCTTGGTATCACAAAGTGCTGGATTTTTTGTTGAACTTTTGACCCCAGGCAAAATATCGACACGGGTCACTCTATTGGGTGCTTGACTTATCTCGGAAGTCCTGTTCACAGTGGACGGTTCAGTATTCAGGTGGCGTAGCTGGCCTTTAAAAAGTTGAAAGCTTTATTAACATATTTTCAGTGTGCTTCTTATTACAACGCTTTCTTATTGTAAAATAGTGCTTGTTGCGTTTTGTCGTTGTTTTATCAGATCATTAAACACAATTAGATCGCCATTCACCTTTTAGATTGATAGT
>NW_013699745.1:0-607 GCF_000517525.1 Limulus polyphemus | reverse complement strand
TTAGTTTACCATTGTTAGGCGAGGAGACGCCCCAGAAATGCAGACACAGTAGTTATACCTGTGTTATTTTAGAATACACCCTACAAATGTAGAAACGTTAGTTATACCAGTGTTTCCTTAGAAGACGCCCCAGAAATGTAGAAACGTAAGTTATACCAGTATTACATTAGAAGACGCCCCAAATTTGTAGAAACGTTAGTTATAACAGTGTTAATTTAGAAGACGCCCCACAAATGTAGAAACGTTAGTTATACCAGTGTTTCTTTAGAAGACGCTCAACAGATGTAGAAACGTTAGTTGTACCTTTGTTACTTTAGAAGACGTCCCACAAATGTAGAAACGTTAATTTTAACCTTGTTAATTTAGAAGACGCCCCAGATATACAGAAACGTTAGTTATACCAGTGTTACTTTAGAAGACACCCTACAAATGTAGACACGTTAGTTATACCAATGTTACTTTAGAAGATACCCCACAGATGTAGAAACGTTAGTTATACCAGTGTTACTTTAGAAGACACTCTACAGATGTAGAAACGTTAGCTATACCAGTTTTACTTTAGTAGACGCCCCACAAATCTGGAAACGTTACTTATACCAGTGATATT
>NW_013699744.1:0-607 GCF_000517525.1 Limulus polyphemus | reverse complement strand
GTTACCTTTTTCTGAAAATAGAAATATATATTACAGAAATGTATTAAATAGTTGAATTGATTATAACATAAATTATTGGTTACCACATGTGAAATCTTTATTTTTTCAATATTAGTGGTTGAAATCATCTTTGCAATGCTGAAATGGTCAAAGGATTTTTCCATGTTTCATCCTACCTCAAGACTTTGTTAATCTGTTAGTGGTGCTTTCGTGTAAAATTTATACTTTAATATGTAAATAACTCCAGAACTGAAAGTCAATGTACCTTTTTTTGTGTATTAAACAAGTTATGTTTGGGAAACATATTTGTTTATCTAATCATCCCCTTCTTTTTCTGTGTACGTATGTGTGTGTGTTTCTGACAGAAAGTACTGAAAATAATTAATAGCCAAATTGCACATTATATTCTTTTACAAGATCGTTTTAGCATGATAAAATTTGGTGGTGATCATGTTCAAAATTTCATTTTAATGTAGTAACGACTTAAGACATTACTTTAAGAATCATAGTGGCTTACTCCATTGTGATTTTGCAGATACAGATGTATGTACTGCTCAAATTTTGAGATGATTTAGTATTTTTTTAGGATGAAAAAACATTTGACAGT